>NW_015386472.1:25536-49823 GCF_001527695.2 Protobothrops mucrosquamatus
GGCCAGGGGAGCCCTCTTTTATGGGATTCCCCTGGCTTGTAATCACACAATTCCATTGGCTGGTAAGACCCCGTTGCTAGTTAGCCAACCAGCAACGGGCATGAAACTGTATGCAGATGGAGAAGGGCAATCACCCTTAATGGGTGATCAGGATGCGCATAGGGGATTAAGGGGGGGGGAATACAAAAGAACACAACACACAACATGGTAGGGACAGAGGAAACATCTCTGAAGTTCTGGTGAGATGGTTTTCTGGGGCTCCTAACTCTCACAAACAAACTCCACAGCAATACTGATGTATGATCTGAAGGAATTTCTCCTAACCTCCTAACCAGGTAAGTTATAATATAAGTTATATATACGTTCCAGATTCCATCTAGCTTGAGAGTCATTCTTTGAATACATCAGCTTGCACCAAGACTGGCTTAGGAAGATTTTGCTCTCACTGTACATGCTAAAATTATCCCTATTTTCTGATAAATATTCTTTGATCTCATCCATCCTCAAGATCAGCAAAGTTGATTGCTTGTTAACCTTACTCAAACAATGTGGCTTTGAGCAGAATCCAACAAAAACAAATAATAAACAGGAAAACATAATTATGCAATGTTTATAACCCAATGTATAAAATAGTGCAAAAAATCATAATTAAACAGCTGAAAGAGCTCTCTGCTCAACTGGGCCCAACTGGTCAAGGGTTTTTGTTCTAATTCCACAAATAATGAAAATTGTTGTGGAGTTGAAGTTTGGTGAAGGTCATATCAAAGTAAGAGGAGATCTATTATTTCTCCTTTGTCCTTTTTCAGTGAATGAAGACACAAGCGAGTTTCATTTTTCCTGCCTGCATTGTGCACAGGTCCCAGTAAGGGTAGGTGAGTATGTGTGTGGACTACAATTCAAGGCACAATTTCCCCAAAGTGTAATGCATCACACCAATATGTAAATCACAGCTACCGTATCTCTGTGGAGGTATCACCCCCTGCATATGAATGAGGTCACCCCTTCTCTACTTTCACCCTCCAAGATGCAGATGCGAAGGATCCCTGCCTGCCAGGCCGCCCCCCTATATAAAATCCCACCCTCGACGAAGGTGCCAGGTCCTTGAGGGCATTGCGTTTCCTTGCGGAAGGGCCAGGCAAAGACAGGTGCTTCGGGATCCTGAATGAACTCTCAGCCAGCAGATCCAAAGGGGACAGAATCGCCATTCATGTCTCTTTCATGCCACAGCAGGGGAGAGGACAAGGATCCCTTTGACCAGATTTTGGCTCCCGGTATTTTTGCTGTAACCCGCAGAGCTCACTGTGAGAATTCCAAGCAGGGCCCTGGAGAGCTGCCTTTGCCAGCCCTGAATGAGAAAGGGGCGTTTGTCTGGATCAAGTGAACAGGATCCATCAAGCTCCTGGAGGGGATGCCATGAAGACACCAGAGGAGGCCATTTCTCCAACAGAACTTGGCCAGATCACTGTCGCCATTTTTGACACCTGTCCAGAGAGAGTGCCAGGTTCCTGGAAGGACCTAAGGGCAAGCAAACAAGCTGGTTTCACCTGCAGCCCTCTGCACCTATAAGAAGCTGGTCTCAGCTGTTGTCCACTCTTGTCTCCTCAGTTAGCGAAGATATTGCCTTCCCCAGTTTAGTGCCCTCAGATCTGCTGAACAGCAAAATTGCCCACCTGGCTGGGAGTTCTGGAAAGGGGAAGGATGTTAGATGAAGCCAACCTACAAAACTACCTTCCAATTGAAGAGAATATTTGTAACTCAGGGTCAGACTGTGGAGTCCTTGGTGCTCTCTGAACTTGGTTTTTTTTCTTGCAGATGTTTCATTACCAACTAGGTAACATCATCAATGCAAGATGGGAGTAAACAGCCTAATCAGGGAACCACAAAGAACACTCTCAACACTCCAGGACAAGCCACCTGTATATAAACAGAGAGCAAGCCCCACTCCCTCTAATACTGACAACGTTCCCTAGTTGGGTAATGAAACATCTGTAAAAAAACAACCAAGCTCAGAGAGCATCAAGGACTCCACAATGTCTTCTAGCTCACAACCTCCCTCAGAGAGGCTCTTGCTATGATGGGTAGACATTGAACCATCACTTCTATCTGGCATCTGCTTAATATGCACGGTTGCTACACCCTTCTGTACAGCACATTACTATTTCCAGCCACCTCTATAAAGGTTGCAGGTACCAATGAATTAGTGCAGAAAGACATGTAAGGAGGAAGACCATATGTCTCATGGCGAGCATCTCTTTTCTCCTGGGACCTCTGATGTTCTTATTACAGGGGAAGGTGGTGAAAAGAAGGCAGGCAGGAAGAGGCCAGCTGGTTGGCGGGTAGCAGAATAATCAAGGACCCTTCATAACCTTTTGGGGGAGCTTCTGTTGCATGTGATTGATGAGTATGAAGCACCTAGGGATGTTCTGAGCAAAAAAAATCTAACATAGCTATTTACTGGATGAACTTAATCCTGTTTAGCCATGCTCTCCATCTGGATTAAATAGAACTCCCTTGTAGGCATGTCAAAGAGTAATGAAGTTGTCTACAAAAATATTTTGACCCCAAAAAGACATGACAGAAGAACTCATTATGCTTGAGGAACCTAGAGGTTATCAGCCTTTTCAAACCCCATCCAGACAAAAAAGCTGAAGTCTTCAGCAAGGACAGCTCAAGCCTTGTAAGATGTTGATGCTCATAAGTAGATCTCAGCATTTTAGAAACCTTTTACTAAAATTTTGGGGAGCCTCTTAGAAATTGAGCTGGTGGCCCTCTTATTGCTAATCTTCCTTTCAGCAGACCAAGTGAGCTCCCACTGAAAAAGTACCAACATTTACACCTGTTTGGCACCCATCTGCTGACATGAGCTCCCAGATTTTCCATTTGCTCTTTAGGGGGCCCACTCTTGCAATCTCCCACCCGCCACCCTATTTGAAGGGCTTTCAGCCTGCCAGGTAAATCACTGACTTGAAGGATGTAATTATCAGCAGTGGGGGAGCATCTTCCCCTCTGCCAGACAGACCTTCCGGGGGATGCAGGAAGATTTACACACTGAGCAGGTCATTAAGGTGTCAAGATGGCAAACATTTGGAGGTGGGCAGATGGAAGAAGGAGTTGTTCCATTCCCAAATTATCCCAGCAGTTCCATTGCCTTATCAAAAGGTTTCCACTCTCCTTACATTAGCTTTGATTTGACAAGCCTCACCAAATTATTTCTCTTTGCTAGGCCACATCCTGTTCAGGTGTTCAAAATAAACACAGGGAGAGGAAGATCAAAACTAGTTCTTGCTTCACACTCGGTTGCTGATGGATTGTTCCAGAGGTTCAGGGCTGGGGTTATATATTGATTTTCTAAAGTTCTGTTTCCCATATATTCCGGCTTCTTCCAGCTGTTATCCCATATTACTCAGACATGGGGGGAGGCAGTAAACTCCTTCACCAACCACAGTAAGCCATTGTTTGTTCAACTGTGATTTATTGGGTCTACTAAACTGCAGATAGGCTTGCTGCAACATTCTCTCCCACAAACTATGGATTACAAGCCCCCATGGTTTGGGTTCATTCAACCATACTACTTGGCCAACTCCAACGGAGCATGTTACGACCTCGTGCAATGTGCCAATTCAGCAACTTGGGTTACCGAGTAAGAATGAAACCTGAAACTTCACCTCTCCTTTGAAATATCAAGTAGATGCCAAAACTGACTGTCTTGACTTTGTGGTGTGAACAGACAGCAGAGAGGGGAGCCGAGGAGGGAGACTCAATAAAGATGTTTTTCTATTTGCCGAATTGTGTGATCATGAACAGAAAATTGTGTAAATTACTCTACACAGGATAGAAAGAGGACTTGAGAAAATTCACAGCAGAAAGCTTTTATTTCCACAGGAAAGGAAACGGTGCTCAAAATCAACTTCTCTGTATTCCTTTCATGTTAAGTTTAATAATAATAATAATAATAACAACAACAACAATAATAATGATAAAGTTGGAAGGGACCTTGGAGGTCATCTAGTCCAACCCCCTGCTCAGGCAGGAAACCCTATACCATTTCAGACAAATGGCTGTCCAGTCTCTTCTTTAAAACTTCCAATATTGGAGCATTCACCACTTCTGGAGGCAGGTTTTTCCACTGATTAATTGTTCTAACTGTCAGAAAATTTCTCCTTAGTTCTAGGTTGCTTCTCTCTTTGATTAGTTTCCATCCTTTGCTTCTTGTTCTGCCTTCATATGCTTGACTCCCTCTTCTTTGTGGCAACCCCTGAGATATTGGAACACTGCTATCATGTCACCCCTCATCCTTCTCTTCATTAAACTAGACATACTCAATTCTAGCAACCCTTCCTTATATGTTTTAGCCTCCAGTCCCCTAATCATCTTTGTTGCTCTTCTCTGTACTCTTTCTAGAATCTCAACATCTTTTTTACCTTGTGGTGACCAAAACTGGATGCAGTATTCCAAGTGTGGCCTTACTAGGGCATTGTAAAGTGATATTAATACTTCATGTGATCTTGATTCTATCCCTCTGTTAATGCAGCCTAGCACTGTGTTGGCTTTTTGGGCAGCTGCAGCACACTGCTGGCTCATATTTAAGTGATTGTCCATTAGGACTCCGAAATCCCTCTCACAGTTACTACTATTGAACAAGGTACCACCTCTACTATACCTGTGCATTTGGTTTTTCTTGCCTAAATGTAGAACATTACTTTTTTCACCATTGAATTTCATTTTGTTAGATAGCACCCAGTGTTCAAGTCTGTCAAGATCCTTCTGTATCTTAAGCCTATCTTCTGGAGTGTTGGCTATTCCTGCCAGCTTGGTGTCGTCTGCAAATCTGATGAGTTCCCCATCTATCACCTCATCCAAATCATTGATGAAGATGTTGAAGAGCACTGGGCTCAGAGCAGAGCCCTGGGACACCTCACTACACCCTTCCCTCCATGTAGATGCAGTTCCATTGAGGACCACATGCTGAGTACAGCCCGTCAGCCAGCTACGAATCCATCTAGTGGAGATGCTGTCTAACCCATATTTTTCTATCTTATCAAATAGTAGGTTGTGATCTACTTTATCAAATGCCTTATTGAAGTCCAAGTAAATTATATCCATAGCATCCCTCTGGTCCACTAATTTTGTCACTTGCTCAAAGAATGCAGTAAGATTTGTCTGGCATGATCTGTTTTTGACAAACCCACGTTGGCTTTTGGTAATGACTTTGTTTGCCTCTAGGTGTTCGCTGATTCATTGCTTGAATCTTCCCAGGTATTGATGTCAGGCTGATGGATCTATTGTTTCCTGGATCCAATTTTTTCCCTTTTTTGAAGATGGGAACTACATCAGCTCTTTTCCAGTCCTCTGGTAGTTCCCCAGTGTTCCATGATCTTTGAAAGATATAGTTCAGTGGTTCAGAGATCACATCTGCCAGTTCCTTCAGAACCTTGAGGTGTAATCTATCTGGTCCTGGTGAGTTGAACTCAGCCTCCTTCATCCCTGGATCAAACATCCCATTCTGTAGTTGCCTTCAAGACCACACCTATTTATTTTAATGCCAAATGATTAATGTTGTTTTAAAGCAGCCTTTGAAAAAAGAGGAAAGAGAATAGAGAGCTCAGGAATGAAAGGGGCTGATGCCTGTCCCCAAACTTGGGAAGATGGCAAACAGAAGCAATGGTAAAGCTCTCTCCAGTCTCACTTTTTGCTGAAAGAGGCTGAAGAAGATGGCCACAGTTGCAGTTCCAGCCTGTCCCTTTCCTCCTGGGGGTGATTTTGGTGTGTGCTCTGAATTACAACCCATCCATGGGTGATAATCTTAGAGGCAGACAGCTTCACAATATGGAATGCTGGCTGAAGTGGAGGCAGACAAGGGAATACTTCTGGCCAGTGAGATGGCAAAGAGAAGCATTAATTAATCTCCGCATGTGCTGCCTGGAAAATCCATCTTCATGCGTTACCCACATGGTATCCCTTAAAAGCACAACCACTGGAATTTATGGGCCTTTGGACTTGCTAAAAAAGATGCCATTAAACCTCAGACTTTTCCAAGCTGTTCTCCTCCTTCCTTACCCCCCTATCGCCTTGGCAACCATTCATTTCTTCTGCTGGTTTGACTGCTCTCCTTCTTTCCAATGGTCACTGGAGGTGCATAAGACTTTCCACACAATCTCGGATACCATTCTTGTATCTCACCTTGGTCAGCAACACTTGGTTGGAAACAATTTAAAATGGATGGATTTCAAAGGCAGTCACCTTTCTTTTTTTTCTTCTCCCAGTTTTCCCTCTTGAGTCAGATCTTCATGAGGTGGGTGTATACCTAGGATCTCATTGGGCACAATTGCTTTCTGTCTTCCTAGCTGACTTTTTTTCACAACAGAGAACCCCATCATTTTTGGACCCTTGATCTTCCATTTGCTGACATTTTCTCCAAAACACATACTTTGGATAGTAGCAGCCAATTTCCATCTGCAATTTCCTGAGTAGTCCTACCAAGAACATATTCTGGTTGGGATTCTGCTTGAATGAGACCTTCTTTAGTTGGTATTCCTCCAAGCCTATGGAATATTTGTCCTAGAACTGGTTGCGTTTCAAAGAATTGAGTCCAGAGTACTGAAGGAGAAGTATGAGAAGAAATGTTGGTCAACCATTCAACAGGAGACTCCTTAACCCTCTCAGTCTCTCAGGCCTGAACAAAAATACGGTACCTGCAATTCAAAACCAACTAGAGGAACTACAACAGGTTTCCACAATGTTTGCAGCCCATCTGCTTAATCAAGGAAACATGGATCAAGCGGCAGCACTGTGGTGTAGATCCCCTTTGTCGTATTTTTAATTCCCTATCCAAAGTGATAATGGATGTTAAATTAGCTTACTTCTTATTTAATCTTCTGTTGTAAATTAAAGGGTTTAAAGCTCAGAAGAAGAAATAATACCTCTTTTGAGAAAAGATGTTAACACGCCCTATCTTAATCTCATTTTTGGGAAAGAATTACACATTTCTTCATGAATCATAGGCGATGGTATTTGAGAGTTAAAATCTGCATCTTTTCCCACATATTGTGACCTCTGTTTAGGAAACTCAGCTGAGGCCAACTGAAATACTGTTTACACCATTAACATGAATGAAACAGGAATTTCTGGAAGTATATTAAAACAGTCTTCTCAAACCAAGGTGGCTTTGAGAATTTATTTTCCAACGTAACTCTTTCTGGTCACTAATTCTCAGTGATAAACTGGCCCTAAACATAGAAACCCCATTAAACATTGCAGTCTGCTTCATCTGCCATTGCATGGTTTAATTCTTCCTAAAATAATCTAAACCAGGGCAGGAAAATTCCACAAATTTCTGATCTGTAAGGAGCAATTTTATTTCATCTGCCTGCATTTTAGTATTGGATGACCTTGAATTCTAATGTCATGTGAAGGCAACAAAAATATATCTTAAACCTGTTTCTGCTCACATGTATAATTTTTTAAAAAATCTCCAAATTCATTCCTTTCTGCGATGGTATGGTAGGATAGTCCTCTGCCACTGGTTTCCAAAGCACAAACTTTGCAAGTAACAAGAAGTATTGACAACTTAGAAGCAGGCAGAGGCATCTATGGGGGGAGGGGGTATCCCAAAAGTCCAGATGGCATACATAAAAATGGGTAAGGCCTCAATAACATCATTACAGGTACTCTCCTATATGCCAAAATAATCAAAGAGAGAAGCAATCTAGGACTAAGAAGAAATTTCTTGACAGTGAGGATTATTAACCAATAGAACAGCTTGCTTCCACTGAAGTGGTGGGTGCTCCAACACTGGAGGTTTTTAAGAAGAGATATTTGTCTGAAATGGTATAGGGTCTCCTACTTGAGCAAGAGGTTGGACTAGAAGACCTCCACGGTCCCTTTCAACTCTGTTATTTGGTTATCCTTATGTTTTTGGACACACACACACCCCCCACATCCACCCTGGATGTCTCTGGGTCTAGAGATGTCCTCACTCCCTGGTTCTTCCTAGTAGAGAAGACAATGGCTATGAATTGTGCATGAGATCCTTTCACAGTTGACACAGGCCATTGGACTTTTTATATATTCATATATTTAAAAGACTAAGCTTCACAGAGGAGGGTTTTTTTTAATGGCCTCACCATAACCATTTGATCTGCCTATCTTCTTTTCCCTGGGAATTATTTCTCATTAGAATACCTTTTTTACACTGCCTCTGTTTATGGAACCAAGTATGACAACACGCTTATCCCCGATTTTGATCTTTTGCGGTGATATTTATCTTTGATGCTGGCTTTATAGAACTGCCAATGGCTTTACTTTTCTCTCTGTCTTGCTCTGGGCCCATGTAGCTATGGGAACCGGCATTAAATGCCCATTCAGATACACCATCAAAATGAATTTTTGAAACAAAAGGGAAGGTTTTTAACATTAGCACTTTGCAAGCCTCTCTTCCCTCAAGACAAGTGAATTATTTACAGAATCCCTCACACATAAATTGGACCACAGGAGACATCTGTATATCTTTCTTCTGCTGCACTTCTTCCATTTTGTTCACTACCACTGGGGAAAAAACAGGACGATAGTGCTTCCTTTTCTTGATCCCAAAACTTAACTGAGACATAAGTTGAGATATCTACACACCAAAAATATCATTCACATCTACAGGTACTCCTAGACTTGCAACCGTTCACTTAGCAAGCGTTTGAAGTTACAACTGAAAAAAGTAACTTACAGCCGGTTCCTCACAGCATCCTGTGATCAAAATTTGGGCATTTGGCATTTGGCAACCAGCATGTAATAGAATGGTTGCAGCATCCTGGGGAGGGGAGCGTGTCCTCATTTGTGATATTCCCAGCAAACCAAGTCAGTGGAGGAAGCCAGATTCATTTAACGACCGTGTGGTTCACATAACAATTGCAGTGATTCACCTAACCACATCAAAACAAAGAGGTTATTAAATCAGGTGCAATGGAAATCCTGGTCTGAAATGTAGTTGTAAGTTGAGGACTACAGACATTGGCAATGTTAAACTTGTTGGGAACAATTTGTCTTCAGTATAAGTGAAGAATCTGCTAGAATGAGGCCCTTTGGCCTTGCAAATCCAAAATTTGTACTGCCTCTGTTTGCAGGACCTCAATTCTGAACGCCCGGGTGACTCCAGAGGGAATAGAGTCACCTTAATTCAGAGGACACCAGTACCTGAATTAGGCTGAGACTTGGCTGCCTAATGAAAAGCAAAATCCTTAGAAAGTTTCTCCTTAGCACTGCCAAGGAAGAGGAATTTGTGAAATGCCCTGGAAGAAATTTGCCGTGTTAACAAAAAAATCATTTCAGCTTGAAACTTCCTTGACAATGTTTGCCTGAGGAGACCCAATAAATTAGTCTTCACCAACATTTCAGGAAAAATTCAGTGGCAGCTATGAAGTAAAATAAGTAGCAAATAATCAACTTCTGAAGTCGAGTCTTCAGAAGGAGAAGGAGGGAGGGAGATTCGGAGCTTACCTTTGGAGCTACATCTGGAACCGAGAGGTGAGGTCTCTGATCCCCAGTCCTCTAGGGCTTCCCCTAGATTCAATTTTACAACAAAAGAAATCTGTGATAAATCAAACTCTGCAAGTATTTCTGTACCTCAGCTTCAGCCTCCCTGCTGAGGCCATCATAAGTTTATTCTCTTTGCTTCCACAAAATTTTCATAAAATTGACATTGAGAATAATCACTACTAACAATAACAAATTATTTATATTTTATGGCTCAGCTGCATTTTACTGGAAATTAAAAGCACCCAGAACAGTTCACTCCACAACAAATCAGTAAAAACATTAAGTAGAGGTAGTCATTTCTAATGCAGTAGCAAACAAATAAAATTTAAAAGAAAGTACCAAGAATTCAACCATGAGCGTTGATTAGATGATCTACAAGACCACCCACTTCCAAGCTCTCCTTTCAATGATGTGACATAGACATCTCCAGATTGGCTCTGAATGCATTGGTCAGGCTATTGTTTTTAACAAAGATCACCGTGCAAATTAAAGACTATATTCAGACTACCCATTGTACCCTGTCAGGTCAAGACCTAGCAAGTGCATTCTCACAACATGTATCATGATAGCATTGTGCAAATGAAACAGTTGGTGTCATGAGCCAAGTGACATCACCGTGTCTTCTGACACAGAGATCCCCAACCCCCGGGCTGTGAACCGGAACCGGTCCATGGCCTGCCAGCAACCAGTCTGCACAAACAAACAAAGCCCCATCTGTGGAATACAGGCAGCACACAAAACCATGCACTTTCCGGTCCGTGGAAAAATCTTTCTCCACAGAACTGGTCCCTGGTGCCCAAAAGGTTGGGGACCTCTGTTCTAACAGAGCCCTCCTTGGATGCAGCTCCCAGGCAACCATTCACAGATCTCCTGTCATTGCGATGCATCGAACCTGCCAGCTCATCTTTCCTCCTTCTATTGGAACCCCACCTTTCCTTGCAAACACCGGTTAAGGATATCTTCCACTCACAGTTTTCATTCCCCTCCCCAATAAAGGAATAGCTCCAGTTTGAATGACCTGCCATCCACGAGTCCTTGATTCAGTCCAAGTTGAGAATTGTTTTGCAGACAAGAACATGCACAAGGCATCTGGGTAAAAGTGTGTGTGGAATCAACACACATGATGATGAAGAAATCAGGGCCATCAAACTTAGCTGAGCTGCCAAGTAAGCAAACTCGCTAGTCTTAGCTTCATGTTTCATGACCATGTCAATGATCAAAGGAAAACACTAAACATAAATCAAACTGCTGATCAGCCCAGATCAGTTATTTTAGCCTGGGAAGGAAGGGAAAATACAAATTCTCTCCCTCTTCTGTCTTCTCTCTCTCCTGGGTTAAATAACTCTCTTGGACACTTGCAGAGTGAAGGAAAGGGACATACTCTTGAAAGGATTAGGCTGGGGTTTCCCTGCCAGAGGAATCTGACAAGTTGGACTCCGAAGCACAACCTCTTTGGCCATGTCTGTAGAGCAGATGAAATTGGTAGAAGAAGACTTTGCACTGTGTGTGGGCTGCTTTGAAGACGTCCTGGAAACAGCTGGGACTGGGATAGGCTAGAAAGATCATATCTGCCCAGTTTTTAAGCAACTGCACTGGTATCTACTCCATTCTGGAATGGAGTTCAAAGTGAGGGCCTCATCTTTGAAGCTTCAGACCCTGGGAGATTCAGCTGCCCTGTCTGCATTATTTGCTGAGGAGTTTACTTGACTCTCATACAAAGAAGTAGCTTCCAATCCTTTTTAGGACGTTCAATTATTAATTTACCTCTTCCTCTATGATTATAAGCCTCTTCTTTCTATGTTCTATTCTGTCTAACCATCAAAACCATAAATCATACGTTCATTTTTTCCTGTTTTACACAAAAACATCTATAAAGAGTTAGATTGTTGTATGCCGCTCGGAGTCACTTTCTACCAGGAGCCATATAAATTTGATTCACAAATAAATAATAAATAAACATTATCTTTTCTCTGATCAGATTATCAATTCAGCCATTTCATCAAGTTCCATCATCTTCAACATCCACTTCTCCATGGTGACATGTGAAAAAGGGAGGGGCTTCCATTGGACATTGGCTTCCACCATCTTGACCTGATGTTCTTAGTTGTATTTACACTAAGTTGAATGAATTGCCAAAAGGTTGAAAATCTGGTCTACTAAAGCCAGGGTTTTTTTTGTCATAGAATGCCCAGAACGGAGTTCCGGCACCCTTTTTGGATGGAACCTTGTAGGATAGGCAAGGCGGGTTGTATGATGTGTGTGAGTTCCGGCACCTTTTTTTTTTTTTTTTTTTACAAAAAAAGCACTGACTAAACCAGAGAAGTTACTTCATTTAGGGTTTCACCTGAATGGCCTTCCAGAAAGTATGAGGGACATCTTCCAGATCTTGAAGAGTCAACATTCTCCTTGGTGGATCTTAGAAGGTCCACCCTACTCTCCTTTTCTCCCTCTGTGTACTGTATATACAAACACATACACACACACTCACCCATGTCCAACTGACTCCATGCTCTCCAGTTACATTTCACTACTGGGAAAGTTACACTCCCTATAATGTTCTTTGAAGAAATATTGCATAGCTAGTTTTAAGAATATTTCTTGCTGAGGTATAATTCCAGGAGCTGAGTCTGCATCTGGCTTTAAGTTTCTGCAGATAATATTTCTGGAACCTTCCGGTGGTTTGAGATAGGAGAGTTAATTTCCTCTTTTGCCCTTAATCACAATCTGAAACTCACCTGTGAGTGTTAGACTACATTCTCTGTAATTTATCTATTAACTTTGAAACTGGTACAGCAAATAAACTTAACCAGCACTTGTGAAACTGCAGTGAGTTTCTTTTTCCCAGTTTTTCCAATAAATCACCTCAGATAGCTTAGTGTCCAATCAATAGAAGAGGGAGAAAATCTACCAAAGTATTAGATTTCATTGCATCCAATTTAAACTATTACTTCCTGCCATGTGGTCTGAAGAATCATGGAAATTAATCACTTCCCACTGCCCCAATGAACTGTCTATGGGGCTCCAATATTGATACTGTATTTTTCTGCTTGAAACCAACCATTAATTATGAAGGCTTTTTCATTACCATCGGTCCAATTGTTTTTTATGAACAATGGCGCAAATGGGCTTACATTAGGCAAGGTCATCACCCATAATATGCAGCAAGGCCAAGTGAATTTGGGACAATTGGCTTAAATGAACAAATCAATGAAACTCATTTTGATGCAGAATTTGCATAGACTAATTTGCAAGTCCAAGGCTTATGCATCACCTTCCCTGCTTTGGTGGGAAATGCATGCAAAGGTCGTCTGCACTTGGAATTTTGCAATGCAAATAGCAGTGGTTAGTTCAGCCATTTCAACAGCAGGCACCATGTGGGCTGGTAGATTAAAGCAACTCCATAAAAGCAGGACCAGGAATTGTCATGGGGACTCTCTTCTGTGGTAGAATTTGGCACTTTTCAGGCTGAGCCCAGCTGGGAAGCTCTATTTGCAATACAGTAGTTGCTTGTGGCAACCAGAACATTAAAAGTTACTTTCCTTTTGAAAAAAAAATGTGTACTGGCTCCCTGTTGGGAATCTACATTGATTATATTGCAATGTAGTTGATCCACTTACAAGGCAGAGGCCCCATTAAAGTAGAGATGGGTAATCTTTCTTTCTTTCTTTCTTTCTTCCCTCCCTCCCTCCCTCCCTCTCTCCCTCTTCCTTCCCTTCTTTCTTTCCTCCCTACCTCCAGATTCCTTCCTTCCCTCCCTCCCTCTTTCCCTCCCTCCCTCCCTCCCTCCCATCCATCCATCCATCATCTATCCAGTTAGATGAAGTTAGTTACATCTTCAGGATTCCATACCACAGAAAGATAGAAGCTTAAGGAGAAGCGAGGAGCACCAGAGTCTGAAAACAGCACAACTGGAACTTCAAGCAAATCCAGATGGGAGTCTGCAAAGATTTTGTCACAGGTGTGTGGTTTCCATGTTAAAAGCCAAGCAACAGGTTGATCTCATGGGGGAAAGACTTCAAAGTCACTTGCAAATGAGGCCAAAGTGGACTTTATTATAGTTTCAATTCTGGACATGGCTCACCTGTGTGATCTCAGGGGATAAAGTCCTCTGCATCTATGGCTTCCCTTACCTTAGAAGTGGGGAAAATAATACATCTCAGTGCTGAGTCTATTGGAGTTTAGTGGCTTATAACAATTGCACATAAATCTCAAGTTATGATGGAACCCCGGATAATTTAACAGAGCTGAGACTGTAGAGAGTCCTATTTAGTCTCTATAATTCAACAGAGTGACATCTCTATATACAGAACTTGATCGTTTTCAGAAGTACAAACAGAGAACAAATTTGTTAGATATACATTTCCATATAATTTCACAATTCTTTCCATCTTTCTTTCCTTAATGGGTACAATTTGTGTATGTAAAGGAATGTTTGCGGATAAAATACATATATCCCCCCCAAAAGCGTGCACTTGGGGACAATTACACCTAAAGCATATTAAAGGCATATTGCTTGCAAATATATATATTAGAGGAAAGTTGTACAAAAGCAAGGGCATGCAAATAACCATTTATTTTCAGGAGCAACGACATGAAATAAGAAACATTTGTGTGGGCTTTCTAAAAATACTCTTAAAACCAATAGAAAAATGAGATGAGAGACAAGAAAAAACCAAGCCACACTGAATTTCACAAAGTTAAATTCCTAAGAACCTCTGCATTTGCAAGTGGGGGTAGCACAGGGACTTGCTTCCATCCTTGAATAAAATGGGTTATGGTTGAAGGAGAGGCAGCTGCAACTTGCAAATACTCCTTGCCCATTTTTTGCACACCAAATCAACATGTAATTAATTAATTGTGTTGGTAGTCTGAGAAAAATCAATGACGAGGATTGTGACAAAACAGAAAGGATCGGTTATCCTTTTAGATATTGTGAACTTTACTCGATAGATCTCCAGATCCTTAGAGTCCTAGTTTTGGGCTTCCAAAAGGAGTTATCCTTTTAGATGGGATCGGTTATCCTTTTAGATGTTGTGAGCTTTACTCAATAGATCTCCAGATCCTTAGAGTCCTAGTTTTGGGCTTCCAAAAGGAGTTTTAGCTTGGCTGCCATGGTGGGAGGAGATGAGAACAACAGGGGCCAATGAATGAGTGCAGTGTTCATCTAGGAAATAAAATTCCACTTTCTCTGTTATTTAGCTGGCCCAGGCCTGGAGTTCACATTTTTCTGCACATCCATTTTTGCTGCTGTCTTCCCCTGTCAATAACAAGGTAGATGTTGAGAGGCAGTTGCACAGGGAAACGCTTTAAGCTGTCAGTCATCGAGACTCAAAACTAATTTGATTGTGCAGGATGAAAATGGAAAAACTTGGTTCTGTCGGCTACAGCCAAGGAGGGAAATGTGCAGGTGATTCCCATTTCACTGTGGAGGAATGGACAGAAAGAAAGATAAAATCAGATGAACAAAGGGAAGGGGTTTGGAACCCAGAAAACACGTTTCACATTCAAAGTTTGGCTCAGAATTTGAAATGATTGGTGGCTTATAATCATTGCATGCCATGAAACAGATCACTGACAATACAGTCTCAACACTGAATTCAGTATCTGGAGTTTAGTTATTATGGCCAAGATTTCATTGGACAGAAAAAGAATTGCATTATCAATTCAATTGGCACAGGAAACAGCAAAAATTGGAAGGAAGAACCAAATTAGCATCTTCGAAGCCTTAATTTGGTCTTCAGATGGAAGCAAGTTGTGTAAGGCCAAACCTAAGGGGTTTGGCATTCATCCCAGAGGAACTGAAGGAATGGCCAATGAGAGCGGACTCCTGCCTGGGATATCGTGTCCAATAAATTCACAGGAAGCCCCGTCAAACCTGATAAAATGCTCAAGCATCCAACTCATTAGACCACTGTTTCTCAACCTTGGCTGGCTAAGGAATTCTGGACATTGAAGTCCACACATCTTCAAATTGCTAATGGTTGAAAAACATGGCTCTAGATAATGCTGGCACCTTGCCTGAAACCACACACCAGCCTTTCAACCCCATCAGTTTTGGGATTGTCAGAAGGTCAAATCTTGCTCCACCCTAACTCCAAAGGAAGTTCTTGATTCAAAACGTCTTGGACTAAACAAACTTTTAAAAAACATTTTCCTGCAGGTTTCTTTTTTTCATTTCCCTCGTGTTGGTGTTTCCCAATTTTGTCTTTCTAGCAGCTGGAGAAAATCATCCTGGGCAGGATCATGAGGGATTATGAAGCCCTTTCATGGTCCCAACAGGTAACGGCTGTGAGTGAGATTTCTTGTTTCAATTTCCTGTTGTGAAAGCTGGCATATGACATCACTCAAAGGTAGGCCTGTGAGACTGTGGCACAGTCAGATGTGGTCCTGAAATCGTTCTTTGGGAAACAATATCTCAAAATAGAAGTCTTGTTTTATGTATGGCATTATCCTTTCCCTTCACATCAGAGCCATGAACGGTTGAAATTTGATTGACATCTCACTGGGGAAGAGTTCAGTCTTACAGAGAGATTCAACATCTGAAATATATGTATTTCCAACGCTTACTTCTCTTAAAGCAATTATTTATTTAAAACATTTATATAACATCTCGTACCAAACTCTGGGCAGCTCCCAATCATGTACAATAAAAATATTAAAAACAAAAATATTAAAAACAAAAACAAGAAAGCCCCAAACCTGGCACCATGATTTGCTAATTTGCTATTAGAGTTGCTGATGGCTGTACTGGTGGTACCTAAGACTACGCACAATGATGTAATTACTTCTTGGGATGGAAAGAAACTTTAATTCTTCCCCAGGATGATAAGAAGCAGGCTATAATCTTGTCAATTAGAGGTTTTATGGAAAAGAACTATAAACATTATTATTGTTTTGACAGCACTCAATCTCCTTCCTGTGCCTCTTTAACCAGCTCCAATCACCCAAGAGCGATATAGTTAAATGCTGGGAAACATTAATAAATCACCCACTTCTCTCTGACAGGGCAAAGTCCTAGTCCTAGTTATGGAACACAGCAATGCATGTGGCCCTTTGAAGGAACATCGCTCAAGGAACAGACTTCCTGAACAGTAAATTCTAGATCTGAAAACTAAATTAAGGAAGGAAAAGGAGGAGGAGGAAGAGGAGGAGAAGGGCAAAGGTTTGATCTTGGTGCTTTGCATGGTTTCTACCAATTCTTGGATTCTGAATTGGAGGAAGGATTTTGAAGGTCAGTAGAAAGTGGTAAAAAGGAACCAGGCCACCAAAGAACATGGTGGCTGGACACCATCAAAGTGGACACCAGCCAGAACATAGAACAACTCAGAGAAGCAGTGCAAGATCAGAAGATGTGGAAAGACCTGGCCCATAGAATTGCCAAGAGTTGGACACAACTAATGGATATCATCATCATCATCATCACCATTATCTTCATCATCATCAGAAAGCAGCCTCTTTGCTCTTTGGTGGCTCTCAAGCTTCTCAGCTCATCTGACGATTAAAAAATGTTACGGTCCTCCCCTGATGAAGCATGAAAAGAGTAGCATAATCCCAAAATACACTTAGCATAAAAGATGTGGGCGTGTCCAAAATGTGTTTGAAAATTCTATTCTTGGCCATTGTGGCTAATCCATACTTTTAAAAATTTGTCCTAGCCAATACAATTTTGTATCTTACTTCTTAAATAAAATGACTAGAAGGTAAAAGGTAAAGGTTTCCCTGTCCTCTCGTGTCTGACTCTGCAGCAGAGGGAGTCAGTGTTGTCTGAAGACCTTTCTGTGGTCATGTGACCAGCATGGCTGTACACCGAGGCACATGGAACACTGTTACCTTCCCACTGAAGTGGTACCTATTGACCTACTTGCATTTGCATGCTTTCAAACTGCTAGGTGGGCAGCAGTTGGGGCAGGAACAGGTGCTGGGCTGTCAGCTTTCAGGCTGACATGTTCAGCATCGTTAACCACTGAGCCATTGCACTGCCTTAAAATGACGCTCTGATTATAATTCAGCTTCAATCGGACTGTAGAGAAGTATCCCTCAGAAGAGCTAAATCAGCTGTGGGGCCCCTTGCAGAAGGCATTTAGTTCCCCCACATCCCATTTGGACCCCTGGTCCAACAACCTGAGATTGCAAAATTCCAAGCACTTCTAAAATTTCCAAACTGACTGCCAGCCCAATTCCCAGGTCCTAGCCTGCCACATCCCCCTGTTTATTTTCTGAGAGCATCATTCTGTGTGAACCCATTCTGAGGAATAAAGACAGTACAAGAGGCTGAATCTTTTGCAACAGGAAAGTGGCCCATTTAAGGGGTGCCTCTGTGTGTGTGTGTGTGTGTGTGTGTGTGTGTGTGTGTGTGTTTGGAACAAAACCATTACTCCAAAAATGATGAACTAGGGAAACTAGTAAATGCTAATGTCCACAGAGCGATGTTTACCCCAGGCTCATCAAATAAACACTGTTCATGCAGCATATCTGATGATTTAATTAGAAGTTGCCACAGTTATTTATTTCTCTTCTTCCTCCAGATTAGATTGCAATTAACTTCAGGGAGGGAGGTCCCCAAAAAGTGAAGGAGCTTAATAAAAGAGGTCCGGATCTAAATCGAGCTGGTTGTAACCACCATCTTGACTTGGCAACCCACCTGCAGATGACCCCTGATGCGGACTCTCCTTGGACAGATTCTCCCCTTGTTTCAAATGAAACAAAATGTGGATGCTCAAGGCAGGTTGACAGTGACCATCACAACAATAATAATTCTGAAGTTGTAAACGTTCATCATGGCTCAGTTGAAACCTGGTCAAAAGGGCTTTAAAAATTCCATTGCATCAATTAGTTAAAGCTTGCAACCCTACTCAACTCTGTCTTTTCATGGTTCCTGGGTTGATCGGGTTTCCAAAGGCCTAAAATAAAAAAAGGTATGACAAAGCCTTTAAGCATTTTGGCTTGTTTTTTAAATTTGCTCCCTATAAGCCATAAATGGAGCAACAAAATAAAGATAAGGTTAATGGAGGCAGAGGGAGGGGGGGAGATGAGAGGAAGCTGGAAGGAAATGAAGCTTTACCTCTTGATCCTAATGGGATGACACTGTCAATTATTCCTCTGATTCCATTAAGGATGCAAACTCATTTACGGAAAAGATAAGATGCTTCATTATAACAAGACTGAGTTTCTGTCCAAAGAGCTCCAGTAACCACCTAGATTAAAAGCTTTGGGTGGAAGGGAGGAAAAGGGCAGGATGTGGACCAGCTCAACTGGACAAGTTTGCTGCCAGCCATTTTTATTTCTTTTCGGCCCTAATCTACGTCTCTAAGGGTCAATATCACCCATTCAGTACAGATTATCTTCACCGGTTCGCTGAACTTCAAATCTGATTTCCCCCCCCCCCCCTGCTTTTATCAGCTACTGTTGCAGAAGATCAGAGGCGTCCACAGGATATGGTTAAAAAGCATCGCACATTTAAAAAGTGGCCAAGCTTCAATTGGCAGTTTGGTCCAGTGCCAGATTGGTCTAGTGGTTAAGGCGCCAGGCTAGAAACCAGGAGATGGTGAGTTCTAGCCCTGCCTTAGCTATGAAAGCTACTTGGATGACTTTGGGCCAATCACCAGGAGGCAGTGAGTTCTAGTTCTGCCTTAGGTATGAAAGCTGGCTGAGTAACTTTGGGCCAGTCCCTCTCTCATTCAGCCCAACCCACCTCACAGTGTTGTTGTGGGGAAAATAGGAGGAGGAAGCTGCATTGGATATGTTCACCGCCTTCACTTATTTGTAAAATACTAACAGTGGGATACAAATAAATAAATAAATAAATTGCCCTACTCAGCATCTTGATGTTCTCCTTATCCTGCAAACTTTTGGGATCCTTTTAACTCATGTTTTAATCTATGCACCAAGGCTGATTTTCCATATTTGGGATAATGTGGCACAAGGGACATCACAGAAGCCACTGAAGGCCAATCTAGCTGTATCTTTCCAGAGTAGAAGAGATGTTTCCTATGCAGCAAACAAGAAATCCTATAAGTACATATGTACTCTATATTCTGACCCAGTGAGAACCTTAGTCTATTCTTGCTGATGACGAATTTGCTAAAACAAATCTGGCATATTATACAAAGGATGGGTTGAGCAGAAGTGGCACAAAGCAAGAGAGAAGACTTCATCCCTCTATGTATAAAAATTTATCTTCCCTCTCGTTTCTTTCTTTTCCCCTCTTTTAATTATTTTCTCCAAAGTATTTAAATTGATTTTTTTTCTCCTGCTGTGAGCCTCATTGGATTCTGGAGGTTTATGAAAAGATGTCAATTTAATAAAGCAAGTTTAAGAAATGAAGGGAGATACAGAAACACAGTATACAGGCTTCTTAATTGAATAGGCCCAGAATGAGAGACATGACGAAGGAAAGAATACGATTGCTCTTACAGTTGTAGATATTTATCATCATCGGAATATTCCCCACAAAACCTCTCTTCTTGCTCTTTCGTGTTACTTGTAAATATAATGTTGGAAATCCAAAACACATCAGCTTCCCAAAACCTGGAAATTTTACTGCATCGAACTAGAAGAAAAATGATGGCATACATTTTAGTTACTTCAGAAACCAGAAGTGGCAGCAAAGAAGACACGTCAAATACTGTATTTTAGGCACACAGAAAATGTATGAGTGGCCATTTCACTACTGAACTGGGTGACCGGAGAAGCAGGCTGATGCTTGATCCCAGAGTCACTCCAAGCCCAAGTGCTGAAGCTGAGTGCTTACTTTCTCCTCAGATGGAAATTGCAAGGAACATCTGAGGGGTCCTTGGTGCACTCCGAGCTTGATTGTTTTCTTGCAACATTTCATTATCAAACTAGGTAACATGTGCATTACAAACCAAGCTTTGTCATTCTTTCTCAAATGATTGTTGGGTGGGAGGGAGACAGAGATGTTCGCTGCTTTCCAAAAAAGAGGCTTCAGTAAACATCACTTCTCTCTGCAACGCCTCAAAGCAGCTGCATCTTTTCCTGAAATGACACAGCTGCCTGTCAAAGATATGAACCCTTTGTTCCCCAGGACCCTCTAAATCACTTTTTGGGATTGATTCCAAAGCATGGCAAGGCTCTGGTTAAAAAACAAACAAACAGCCAAACTCTTCCTCAAGAGAAAAGAGAAATTCTGTACTTTACATAGTTCTATCTACTTTGCACTCTTGTCAGACTCAAAACCAAGAAAGACATGCTGAGGATCTTCTAAGTAGTTTCCTTTATTGTTCCTCGCCTACAGACAGAATCTTGCCAGACTAAAGCAGCTATATGCATCATGAAAGATATACTCTGAAAACTGCTTGGGAGGGGCCTTCTTAACTCTCTTCCTCTCAACCAAACTATCTAAACTCTGCTGTCTCTCAGTTCTCTAGAATGTAGCCCCTCCCTCCTGAAAATCCAGACTACATTCCACCACATTTCCTGCCTTGATACCTTTATCGTCCTGAAACAGAGCAGTCCCCAACACCTGGACATCCAGAGGAAAGGGGATCAAAAAAAGTTAAGATGGCAGTCATGTCTGTGTGATGACAGCTCCACCCCCTTTTTATGCACACTCCCCAATTTTCATCACATTTTGATGGCTACTTTTGTGTATTCCATTCGTTGGCAATTGACGAAGACACATGGTGAAGCAACAAGTTCTTTATTAACCAAGCAAGCTGCAAAAGGCACGCAGGCCTTTTATAGGGCCTGAGACGCAGGTAGTGCTAACCAATAGGAACTGACCGTTTTCGCACCTTGCTCATGCGCACACGGCTAGCGCCGCTCTGTCTGGTCCCGGTCAGCTTTTGGTTTACCCAGGATCGTTTGCAACAATTCTGAGCCTGTTTTTCTGCTCTAGCAGGCTCAGGACACAACAGCTACCATCTTGATACCCCACCAAAGATGCTTCTTCCTACATTCCTAGATTTCTGCATTTTGCAGTTCTGTCATTCCGGGAAGCAATGACAGGAAGGCAAGCTGCTTAATCGCTGAAGATGCTTTCTGGGAGTAAACAGGAAGGGAGAAAGATCTCTCATCTCCTTCCCTATTTAGAGTGACAGAAATAAAAATAGACTCATTTTGCCTGAGGATACATATGCAGTTTATGTAAAAACACAGGTGTGCACAAGGCTAGAAACACTGTTTGCACATAGCTTAATAGTGTCACTCTCAAACTGAGGACTATATTAATGGAAACTGATGTCACCATTTCTTGGCATTTTCCTCTTATGAGGCACAACCACAGGATGGGGGTGGGTAGGAAAACTTGGATTCGTAATTGGGGTTCCCAGTTCAGAGTTGCAAAGATTTTGTCCCCAGTGCAAAGAATTGCTGTCGGATGTAATAATCTTTCATTTGCAACAGGAATCCATGGTTTTTGTATATTGGGAGAGAGGTAAGGACTATTTCTAATCTTGCTATTTGTTCATCTTTGAGGGGAGGGGATTCAAAAATAAGCAACCCCTCCCCTGGATCTGCAGCTGGGATCATTGCTCCCTCCTTAGTTAGAGACTCCAATCCTTTTTATGATGGTCTTGTTGTTGTAGAATGATCCCAGCTTCTGATGTGCAGTCTGTTACATCTGGGGGTTACTAGAGTTTGAACACCAGGAACAGGATATACATCAGTATTGCTTGGGTAGTCCGGAGTCCTTTCTTGGCCTGGTTGGGGAATTCTGGGAGTTTTCCTATTTATTGACTCCTTGAGGGCATCTGGTTGATTCAAAACAGCATATTTGATTGACTAGATGCACTCTTGGGTATGACCCTGTAAACCTCTGGTGGCCTTCTATGTTCTTTGATAGAATCTTACTCTGTCTGACAGCTGATGGAATAAGCTGTTTATTGTGTGCCATTAGCCAAAGACCAGTAGTTTATCTTTTGTCTCTACTCATTATCCCAAAAAACCCCAGCAGCTGAAGCTGAATTCTCTCTCTTTCTCATACTCTCAAAGAAGCAAGCAGAATTTCAAATGGATAAAGAAGTCATTCAGTGTGGAGTTAAAATAACAAAATACTTGTGACACCACAAAGATTAATACACTGCTTTTGACACCAAGGATCAATTTGTTTCCCTTTAAGTTCTGTCAAAAATAAATTTTCCATTATATGAAAATGTCTGTGAGTAGATACAGCCCCAGCAGTTAGTGAAGTTTAGAGGAAAAGAGCAATTTTGTTTTTTTTTTTAATGTGACCATGTATATATTAGGCAAATGCAGGAGTTTTATTAAAACTGAAAGACCCAGAAATTCAGTGAGTGCTTCTTAATATTGGCAAGATTAGGGGGGAAAGGCATAAAATAGTTTTGAATTTAAAAATAAGAGCCTAAAATTAAGCAGTTGTCATCTCTGTATCTCTGAATCCAGATTAATGAGAATTTTACAGCCGTACATTTTTCATTCTTAAAACTTTTGCTTGGAGAGGGAAGGGAGAGAGAATTCTCTCCTCTGAAAAAAAAAAATTGGTTCAAGCTGCCAAAAACTGAAAATGTAATTGGTGTGCAAGACTCCCAGTTGACAAATGTACCTGAATATAACCATCCAACCGTTCTTTTGTGAAGGCCTAAATTGCAAGGATGCCATTACAGTGGAAATGAAAACTCTGTTTCTAAGGCGGAATAGACATCATTGCCTCTAGCCAGATGTTTTAATGACCTGCCTTTGATGCCCTAGAGCAGGGGTCTTCAAACTTGGCCCTTTTATGACTTGTGGATTTCAACTCCCAGAATTCCTCAGCCAGCGTGCCTGAGGACCCCTGCCTTAGAGGATGCTCAGCATACCTGAAGTCTGGACATCAAGGTGTTCAGGTACCTGCTTTTTGAAGGATTGGGAACAAGCAACCTAGAGATAGGAACCCCCAAATACGATGGGGAAAACCTGTACGAAGAGATGCTTATAGAGACCCTTGAGCTGGCATGGAAAGCACAAAGAACAATTCTGAAATTTCTGTAGTCCATTAGTCTGCAGAACACGGAAAGTTTCAGTGGATCCTAGTCAACATCCCAATAGTGTCAGAAGGCCTCTAATTTAAATAAATAAATAAATAATGTGGCAAGCTACAGATCGACAACTCTTGATTTATGCATTCTCCTCAGCTTTATCAGCACACCGTGTTCCCTTAGGACAAGCATTTATCATGTCAGTTCTTTCTGAGAGTAAGAGAGAGATTATAAATAGGCCCCTCTCTTCTAAAGAAGGCCACAGTTATGACTGGTTTATCCATAAGATGTTACAAAGGTCTTGAGAAGGATGCCTGGAGCAACTTAATTGGGTTTCTCCATAACCTTCAAAGTCAGGGCTTTCTGCATGATCTTCAACAATGCTTCTTCTTCATCATATCTGTTGTCCCAGTGTCTCTTTTCCTCCCTTGTTTGAAGGAAATCGCAATCTTCCTTTCAAACCATCCTTGCTCATTCTGTAGTATTCCCTGAGATGGAGCCATTAAACTAAGAGGAACATCTTCACCAACCTTTAAACCAGTTGGTTTGGCCAAGGAAGGGTCCATTAGATAAATAAGAGATCCATGCAGCACCAAAGCTAATGGTACAATTTGGGACAAGAAATTCCCATTTGTGACTTCCGGTGGCAGGCGATTTCGCTGGTCGCAGCTGTTTGCTGCCTCCCGCCTGTTTTGCGTAAAAGCCGGTTTGACAGCCAGCATCAGCTGTCAAACGGCTTGATACCTTTCCCCTGGGCATAAGGGGATAGGTGAGCTGCCCGGGGTAGGAGTTGAGTTCCCGAGTCGTCCTATATGGACGATGTAGGCG
>NW_015386472.1:51143-87335 GCF_001527695.2 Protobothrops mucrosquamatus
TTTTTTTGTATAAGTAAGGGATGGTGTTAAACTATCTTGCTGAAATGGTAAAGATTTTGGATATTTGAAGAACTAACTAAATGAATAATTTTTATTAATACGGAGGAGATGGATTGTTTAAGTTTAGACTTTGGAGTTAGAGATATTAATATTTGTTTACTTGTATTTGAATATCAGCCTATGTTGGTTTGGGAAGTCCGGGGGGTGGGGGGATGGGATATAACATTGTGTAATATCTGTGATGTATTTCTTTTTTTATGATAAAAATAAAAATTTTATATTGGGAAAAAAAAAGAAATTCCCATTTGTCTCTCCAGGAAGCCAATGCCATACAAAGTCCATGAAATCACCTCCAGTGAAGAAGTGTTTGCTTTAAGCATGTAGAAAATAGCTTACCACCTAATCTAGAAATGTCTGTATGCCACATCTCATGATAAAACATCCCAAAGCAGCTTACAATTGTGGCAAAAAATGGCTTTGCAAAATTGAAAAAGCAAAAAAAAAGATGTTGGAGAATGATTGTGTTCCAGGAAGACCAATAGCAGAAAAGAGGACTTAGAGAAGTGTTTCTAAACCTTAGCCCTTCTAAGATGTGTGGACTTCAACTCCCATGCTGGCTGGGGAATTCTGGGAATTGAAGTCCATACACTTAGAGGGGCCAAGATTGAGAAACAGTGGCTTAGAGGATATCAAAAGCATGATAGCATTAGGGACCTGGCACATTCACAAGGCAGGTGTGTCCCCACAGAAGAAGCTACATAACATGGAAAGCAAAATTCTAGTCCATGACCAACCTTGGAAGCTGAAAATCCTTGCTCTCCATTTTGCTTTCCAAAGCAATTTCATGTGCATCAGATTGAATGGCCAGGCTGGCCCTGTAAAAAGATACATTGTGCCAATCAAATGTACCCATGATTGGCTGCAAGACCATCAACTACATGCTGACAAGGGAGGTGCTCTGCAACTTAAACCCACCAGAAAGCTCTATCATGGTCTTCTCTGTGCTGCTCCTGGTGGAGCATGTTTATGGCCTAATATATTATTGACAAGTCTGACTTTTATCAAAGTCTTCAGGCTGTAAGTGCTCATAAATGTGTGTCTACAGCTCTTTATTATCCATTAACTCATTAAAACAATTGTCTTAATTTAATTGTTCAAGTGATGAATAGGGCAAAGAATGGAAATTCATATTTGATGTGCAGTTGAGAGAGAACAACCTTCTGCTGATCTGGCAGAATTTCAATGATGGGGACAAAGACTTGTCTCCTTTGCTCTCTGTCTGGAAAGCTTCTTCAAACCACTGGGGCACTGGAAGAAGAACAAAAGAAGAACATTGACACAACCTTTCCAAATCAAACTTGACTATTCTACTTTTTTCTTCTTCTTTCCAAGTAATTTCTCACTATCTTCCATTCTATCACATTTTTCTACACAGTCAATGCAATTGTTCCAGTATTTAAAAAGTCCTGGTATGAATTCTTCAAAAGTGAGCCTTTTGCCCATTATTAATATAAGGGGAAAATAGCAGCTTTGTGACATTTTTTTTAAAAAATCAGATCTTCTGAGAAGGGAGAGAATATACACAAATTAAACAAAGTGGTTTCCTGCATAGTTGAGTTTTAACAATGGAGCCAAATTGCAACCATAACAGTTGAACAATTGCAATTCCCTTCCAAGCTGGCGACCTCTTGTCCTTTCCTGTGCCAAATATAAGAAGAATTCTGTTAGATAGGACTGTACAGTAGATGAAAGTCATGGTGATTGTTCCTACTCCAGAGTGTGGTGGCTGAGAGAAGATCCCAAGATCAGAAGGGAGAGAAGGAAATTTATTCTTCCAGAATATGGCCTTCTAGATCAGGGTTCCCCAACCCCCGGTCCATGGACCAGTACTGGGCCACAGTATGCCAGCAACTGGGCTGCACAAATGAACAAAGCCCCATCTGTGGGATGCAGGCAGCACCTGAAACCATGCACCCTCCAGTCCGTGGAAAAATATTTCTCCACGGAACCAGTCCCTGGTGCCCCAAAGGTTGAGGACGTCTCTTCTAGATCCAGTATTCCTGGGACTTCAGATAATGAAAAATTGACCGTGTCCATAAATATATTTAAGGTGCCAATAATGTAGTCAAGCATTGGCATCCTTAAGGATATTGTTGTAAGCATTGGATTTATGTTTTCATTCATTTATTTATTGCTAAGAAGTTGCATTCCTCATCCAGCCATGAGGTATATAGAAAAAGAAAAAAGGAGATAGAATGTGAGAGAAAATGTGAGAGAAAATGTGAGAGAAAAGAAATGAGACCACATCACTCATGGGAGATTCTGTATGACATTCTCTCAGAATGACAACCTTTTAGTGTAAACCGGGATGTAATCCTGTTTTTCCTGAAATTTAACACTCCATGTTGACAATGCTTACTTTCACCTTAACAGATATCAGATATTATAAAATCCCTAAATCTCTCAGTTCTCAGACATGAAATGTCATCACCTACGCACTAAATTTTAAACTAAAAATCATCTTAGGTTAGATCTTCCTGTTAGATCTTCCTAATTGTCCCAGAGTATCAGATGGAGATCTGAGATGAAGACAAATCACAGGTTCAAAACTGAAAACTTTTGGACTAACTTCTATTTAAAACAAGAATGTCCAACCATGAAAACTTTAAGACTTGTGGACTTCATCTCCCATGGCTGGCTGGGAAATTCTGAGAGTTGAAGTCCACAAGTTTTAAAGTTTCCAAGTTTGGACACCCTTGATTTAAAATGTAATTCTCTGCCCATTTTGTCTACATTGCTTCTGATGTTCAATAAACTGAATCAGGAAGGAGTGTCTGGTTTAACAACCTCCAGCTTTGCACTGGAGTAACGTTAGAATAAGGATTGTCAGCCAAGAGTGACAACCAAGAAGTCTTCTATGAGAGTTGAGACCTCTGGCTGTCCTGCTTACACAGCCCACAAGGTTTATTTAGATCAGGAAACTCCTTGGCCAGGCAGCCTAGGCCAGTGGTGAGCAGGAAGTTATTAATGGCGAAGAGTTTCCAGGAACAACTGACAACAATAATACAACCATGTTCCAAAGGGCCTAATAAAAGGTCTCTGCTTCTGTTGCTACTGCAGGAAAATGTACAAAAGATTTGCCACCCCCAACCCAAGCTCCTCTCCTGAATCATTCTTCTGGCAAGGGGGCACAGCTATTGATATTATAAGGGAATGGGATGGGATGGGGTGGGATGGAATGGAATGGAATGGAATGGGAGAAGAGAAAAGAAGAGAAGAGGAGAGGAGAGGAGAGGAGAGGAGAGGAGGGGAGGGGAGGGGAGGGGAGGGGAGAGGTTTTTATTGACCAAATGTGATTAGACACACAAGAAATTTGTCTCCAGTGCAGATGCTCTCAGTGTACATGCAAAGCAAAAGAATGAACATCATCATCATCATCATCATCATCATCTCAATCAGGGGGGAGAGTAAAGAAGATAATAAGGATAAATGACAATACTACAGTCATACTATATGGGTAAAATATACATAAACAGCATTGTGGGAATTAGGGGTTCAGCAGAAAATCTAATTCCTACAGTGTGTGCTATGTGTGTCTCTGTGTGTAAGACATATGTCTTGTTAATAAAATACATTATTATTATTATTATTATTAAACTATTGTTATTTATAATTAATTAATTATGAATATATCATTATAAAGAAATTATTAATATTCACTTAGTCACTGCACAATGTTCAGTGAACTAGTGTGTTGGAGTATAGTGATAGTTCTGCCTTCAGAAGACTTCAGCATCTCCAAGGACAATTGGATAAAGGCTATTATGAAATCCTGGAGTTGCCAAAGTCCCTTCTGTATGTTAGAGAGGGAAAATACAGTTACTTTGAAGAAGTTTCCTGTCTTTAAAATCCAGACAGAAGAAAAATGGGGGGGGGGGACACACACTGGTGTGTGAAAAACATCAAGCATGTCACGAAACTCAAAAATTCAGCTGAATCATATAATAATAATAATAATAATAATAATAATAATAATAATAATAATAATAATAATAATAATAATAATAATAATAATAATAATAATAATAATAATAATAATAATAATAAAGTTGGAAGGGACCTTGGAGGTCATCAAGTCCAACCCCCTGCTCAGGCAGGTAACCCTATACCATTTTGGACAAATGGCTGTCCAGTTTCTTCTTTAAAATTTCCAGTGTTGGCGCATTCACCGCTTCTCGAGGCAGGTTGCTCCACTGGTTAACTGTTCTGACTGTCAGGAAGTTTCTCCTTAGTTCTAGGTTGCTTCTCTCCTTCATTAGTTTCCATCCATTGCTTCTTGTCCTGCCTTCAGGCGCTTTGGAGAATAGATTGACTCCCTCTTCTTTGGGGCAGCCCCTGAGATATTGGAACACTACTATCATGTCCCCCCTCGTCCTTCTCTTCGTTAAACTAGACATACCCAATTCCAGCAACCGTTCCTTTATTGGAGATTAATTTTTCAGGTGGCCAGGTCTGGTCCATGAAATCTGAGCTAAAATCACTCCACAACTTATAACTAGTAGCATTTTGAAAAGACCACTTTAATCTCACAGGGGAGAAATGTAGGATTGTTTTTCAATTCTCTAAATATCCTTCATTTTAAAAAAAAACAGACTTTGGTTTTCTCTTCACAATAACCAGGTTTTACCTCCCTACTGCAAGATCACAATAAGCCTTACTGAAAACTTCTCAACTGCTTATTTTACATCTGTGAATGTTGTATTTGAGAGCTTGATGACAACCATGTTGAAGATTGTACAATCTGTTGTTAGGCTCACCAACATGGCAGAAGAAGTCGAATATCTTCCTAAACCAAACTGCCGGATATGAACAAGGATTTGCCTGCCCACTGCAGTTGAGAAACTCCAATGAATTATCACAATATAGGAAGCAATAAACCAGGTTCATCCTAGAAGCACAGCATTACCCAACCATGTTACTGTATGTCTTAGTACAGTGGTGGCGAACCTATGGCACGGGTGCCAGAGGCGGCACTCAGAGCACTTTCTGTGGGCGCGTGCGCCATCGCCCCAGTCCTAGGCCTTCAGCTGGGTTTTATAAAACCTTTTCACTTTAGGCCTCCGTCGCCATGTGCAAAAAAAAGAAGGTCCAATCAGTCAATTTCAACTTCTCGCGGGGAAAAAAAATCTTGCAAAGTTGGAATTGATTGATTGAACTTTTTAGTCCCACCCAATCTGCTGTTACCACTGCAGCCACGCCCAGCCAATGGGCCACGCCCAGCCAATGGGCCACGCCCAGCCAATGGGCCACACCCACCCAGCACTCGACAATGCATAAGTGTGTTTTGGGTTGCAGTTTGGGCACTCAGTCTCTAAAAGGTTTGCCATCACTGTCTTAGTAGCTTGCCTAATGTCTTCCAGAAGAGAGGCTTGTTCTCCATGGAATCCAGATCAGATTAATAAGCAATGAGTTGATGCTCACGAAATGTGTGCTACTAGAGCCAGATCAACATGATCAATCAGGGAATCTAAGATCAATTCCGTAGCAAAAAAGGGTCTCTGATCTGAGAGGACCTATGTTCGGTTACCTTCTGCCCTTTTTGAGGAGACCAGTGCCAAATTAGCCACAGGGATGTGTTCTGCTTTCACAGTCTGTGAACTGAAACCCATCATCATTTCACTGGGCCTCACAAACCACAACTAAGCCATTGGCAGAGAAAACTAAAGGCTCCATAATAAAAGAAAAAATGGGCTGTGTGGTTTATACCTTCCATGGCTCAAACCATGAGACTTGGGCTTCTTCTCAGAGCTTTGTTTACTCAGAGACATTCTCAGACAGAAGCTCAGGGCAGAGGTGGGCCTGTATGGGCCCTGCTTGTTGTCATGACCCCAGGTCAGCTGAACGACAAGAGGGGAACGGATGGATGAGGTTGGTCTCAAACTCTTCAAAAAACAAACCGGCATCTCTTTGAGGCCATCCCGTCCCAAGAGCCGAGTCAAGCAGAAACGGGGGCCTCTCCAGGATGCATCCTGCAGCTTTCTCAAAGGAGCCCACACACAACACGGGGTGAGACTTTAATCTTCAAAACATTTATTAGCTCATCTTTTTTTTTGCTTCAAAAGTCCCCAGATTGCAAGAATCGTCATTTCCAAACTTCAGTTGTGGGATTTGTGATCTCACAAGAAATTTCACCCCTGAGGTACGTGACTGTTTTCAGTTTAGGAAATAGGGTAATGGAGAAATTGCTGTAGCTAATTGGCACCTTCTGAATAACTGCTGGATTGGAATTCAGTATTGCATCCCACAGTTTGGTATATTTTGGGGGGCAGTTTTCTGACCCTTCCTCAAGGCACATAAATAAATAAGAACAAGAGCTTGGGAAGCTTGCTTACATGTGGAATAAGGTGCACAAAAAACACATGCACATTTCCCAGTGGGAACTGCCGAAATGATGTAGAAATAAATAAAAAGAAACATAAGACAGATATGATTGATAGAAACTAAAAAGCAAAATGGGTGAGTTTGTCCAAAGTAGGCTTCAACTTCATATAGGCATATACTTGTACCTATACCTATAAAGAACTGGAGAATTCTGGGAGTTGAGGTCCACATATCTTACAATTGGTAAGGTTGAGAAACTCTTTTTGTCTTCTTTTTCTTCTTCTTTTTCTCATGAGCAGGTCATGCTCCAAGAGTTGACAAAGCTGTTCCTGCTTTGCAACTACCCCTTTAAGAACAAATGTGAACCAGATGACACTTGAAAAAACCAAAAATATCCATCCCACCCCCTGTATTTCCTAAGAGGCTGAGTCACGGCTTCCAGTTTCCATCCAGCTCCATTGTTTTACAACTTTCTTGATCGTTTAATGACGCTCCATGCGATCCTAGCAGAGCCAATTTGTTCATCTGCCAGAACCTGGTGTTAAACATCTCCCCATTCTGTACACCATGACACCAGATTAATGAGAAGTCAAAAACCCTTTGCCTGTTTGTGTTTTTGCACCAAAGCTATGAAATTGTGTGTATATAATTCATTTACCCGTGTAATGAAAAATTAATGACATATGAAAAGCATAAAATAGAATTGACCATAACATCTTGTTTAAGTCTTAAAGACATGTTTGCTTCCATCTGGGAAACCAATTTCTCATTCCAGAGACCCCTTGGCTCCTTCCAGAAGGAATCTACGACAACTCACCACGGCCAACTCACTATGGCCAACTCACCACAGGACAAGCGTTACACTAATATCAAAGAAATAGGGGAATAGAATCATTGAAGAAAGAATGTCAAAGGAGGTACAAAATGGAATGTGAGTGGACAAAATTTACATAATTTTTAACTATTTTAAATAATTAAATTGAATTGATGAATTGTCCCTCAGTGAGCTGTCCTGTGGCAAGTTCTCCCATGGTGGTTTGTCCCATGGCAAGTTGGTTGTGGTGAATTGATCGTGATGAGTTGTCCCATTCTGTTCCAGAAGAGGGTTTGAGTCAAGATTTAAATTTTGGTACCAAACTTCTCATGTTCAGGAGCACAAGTGTGGTTGAAAATTCCAGAGGAGATTTGGGGAGCTGCGGTGGCCAAGAGCTTCTTTTCAAGCTCCCATACTTTCCTCTTGCATGCATTTACCACAAAGCTAACTCTTGTCTTCCAATAGTGGGCAGTGTGGGTCAGTGATCTAGCTTGGTTAATGGTGAGCCCACTGCTCCTGGCCAAATGGGAAAAACAAGCATGGATGAATGCAAGGAAAAGGAAGAGGGAAATTCACAAGATTCTTGTTGGGAAGCATCTTTGCCTATACAGGTACTCAAATTAAACCAGTGTAGCAAGATAAAGACCAAAATGAAATCTCACCTGGGGAGGGAACAAAGGCTTCTTCATGGGGGGAGGGAGAAAGGGGTTCAGGTGTCCCTTGCAAGCAGCCAGAATCTCTCATGAATAGTCTCAAGCAGGATCCTGATTGTCAATCACCCATGTTACAAGAATCTTGCCAAACTGACCACCTTCCCTTGGAAATGGTCAGAGAAGGCTTCAGGGATCCTTCCGGTTTTAGGATACAAGGATCAAATTGCATGCAAAACTTTGCAGCGAAGCACTTTGGCATGTCCACAGGATGTCTCATTCTCAAACTCATCTTGCATTAAACAGTCCATCTTTCATTCAGTTCTAGGCCTGCAGCTGGTACATTTTCGTGCTTCTTTCCTGTTCCTCTCCATCCCCAGGGTGAAAGAAACGAACCTACCAAACGCCTGGTGACTTTGCAAGGTAGAGATACTTGAAAGCCTTCTTCAGATGCAGCCGTTTAACAGGGTCATTTTCATTTCTTAAAACCAAATGGAAATTCTTCAGGGAGGCACAATTATATGTCTCCTGTGGCCACCTCTTCTTCTGAACAGCTGGCTTTGTATTTTCTCGCCCTGCTTTGCCAGCCTCATCCCATAGCTGCCCTTCAAATTTATACTACCATGCAAGACAAACTTCTCAACTAAAAATTGTGCCTTGTTTTGTGAGCTTGAGGAATCAGGGCTCTGCTATCTTCTCTCCAGTTATAGCTACTACCTGAGAATAAAAAGAAAGGAGAAGCTACTATTTTGGAAAATGCCAATTGACTCCTAAAATAGTAGAAAAATGTGATTAAATGTTGTTAGTGTTTCCATGCATCACTGGCATACTGCAGCCAACTTATCCCCACCCTGGACCCTTCAGATTGTTGGCCTACAACTCCCAACATTACCAGTCAGTTTAATCAATGGTCATACCAGCTAGGGGTTCTGGGGCTTGTAGTTGTCCACATTTGGGAGCTATTTGTCCATAATATCCTGGGAAACCTTAGCTTAGTAAATCTGAAGCTTAAGTCCTATCCATCATATTCTTAGATGTCTGCTAATCCTACTGGAGCAGTTGAAGTCCGTTCCTATCAGGATTCTAGGAGAGCAAATTCCTAAGCAGTCAAGCAATGTGAATCTGATATTAGAGACTTTGGTTGAGAGAGAAAATAATCAAATGATGGAACAGCATCTCATTGATGCAATCCAAGCTTGGCATTCCTGTACGAAAGAGGTGGAGCTTTTGACCAACAGTGGATTCTGCAGATTTATTCATTCATTCATTTGATCGCTATAACCACCATCTCAACAACTGTACATCATAAAACATAAAAACAATTCAAAAATAATTATGATATGACGATGATGTCGTCCACTCTGTCATGTCTGACTCTTGGTGATTCTATGGGCCAGGTCTCACTATGTTCTGGGCTCTGGCTGGTGTCAGCTATGATGTTGTCTAGCCTTTGGGTTCTTTAGCAGCCTGGTTTCCTCATGGTCACCAAGTAGAATTATTGCCATGGACACTAATGCAGCCACGAAATGGGGCCCTTCACATACTTAGGGCCCCAGGTCAACCAAGTCTTTACAGCCTTATGAAGGGCCATAGAGTGGGATCATCTTGATCTCTGAAAGGAAGATGTCCCAGAGGGCAGTGGCTTCTGCAGAGGAGGCACATCTCCTGGACCCCACCAGCTATCATTCTACATGCTTCTATTCTAGGGAGAATGAGAATACTCTTAACTATAATATTTAATATCCTGATGTGTCTCATCAGAATAATCTGGTTCCTTCGTCAATTGGATATTATGACAATCTGGGAACCCTACAACTGACTGAGAGCTTCTCTGCTGTCCAAAAATGTCCACACGTTTTCTTCCTAAAGCTGTTCCCAAAATAGCCTTTCAACACTTTCCATCAAATCTGTGGAAAGAGAAAATGTGGTAGATGATTTCTCCAAATGTCTGCCAAAGAAGAGAACTTCTTCAAGAGTAGGATATCTCCCTTAGTTTGAAACATCTGTAGGACTAAAAAAAAAGTCTTCCAAGGGGAGAGGCTTCTGTGGTCTTCTCAAATGTGAGAAGCTTAGGAGGCTGAACTTTGCTGGAGAGAAGAGGATGGGGATGAAAGGACCCACAGTGGACCAACCCACATGCACCTTGTCCACCAAATAAGAAAGGTTTGTACCATTTCTACAGCCATTATCTTTGGGGACACTTGGAGTGAAGCCCTCAGTGGAAGCAGTTCCAGGAAGTGTCCTGATGTTCCATTTTGTTCTGGTTGACCATGGTAGGGATAGAACTTTGTTTTCCCTGACAAATGTGGCTTCTGAATACATAAGGAGAAGAAAAGCAGCTGGATCTCACAGAGTTTGGCTACAAGTCACAAGTATGATTTGGTATGGAGATTCTATATTGTTCACTGGGTCTTCCATTGATTGCCAGAATAAAAAGAAGAAATATAACAATAATTGTAGAACTGGAGCATGTTCCTTGTCTTGACCCCTAGTTTCTTTAGCTCTATTATATCCTGTAAAGAGCCTTGGTGGCTCAGTGGTTAGAATGCAATATTGCAGGGAAACTCTGCCCACTGCCAGCAGTTCGATTCTCACCGGCTCAAGGTTGACTCAACCTTCCATCCTTCCAAGGTCAATAAAATGAGGACCCAGATTATTGGGGGGTAATAGGCTGACTCTATAAACTGCTTAGAGAGGACTGTAAAGTTCTATGAAATGGTATATGCAGTAAGCCTAAGGACTATTGCTATTGCTATTATTTCCTTCATATTGCTGCCCATTGATAAAACTCTACTAAAAGACAATATGTTCTTTCTCTGTAGTGTTTTACTACTGTGCAGATGGGTTGATTTGCACCAGGAAAGTTATTCATAAAAAGATCTTAGTACCATTATATCAAAATAACTTTTTTAAACCTGTATCTAATCAAAGAGCAAAGCTCATTAGATGCAAATGGAGAAAATCAGGCTATGGGAAAATAGATGAAATTTTATGCTGTGTACAAAACTTGCTTATTTTTAAAACATACCCACAGCAAACTCCAGATGCCTCTGTTTCTTTAGAACTACATAAATTGGTGGAAAATTAGGAAGCTTGCTTACATAATGACTGTTGGAGTTTTCTCTCTGAAGGATGGTTATTAATGGTCGTGATGTCACCAGCTTTTTGAAGTTCAGAAGCAACCTGCCCCAACCTGAAGTTCTCTAGATGCCTTGGGCTACCATCAATTTCCTCTGCACTTTTCAAGCATCTCTGTTTCTTTATCTGTTGGTGCAGAAGGGACTGCATTTCTTGTGACTTACTGAGGTTGCACAGATATTTTTTCATTGTTCATCTATTTAAATCCAGCAAACTATTGCCCCTGCCCAAAACACGGAATGAGAAACTTATCAAGAATTCCTAACTCATAAACAACATTCATTTCTTACATAACTCATCTTATTTACCTCTACATTGCAAAGATACTCCACTTGTGTTGTCTTGTGTTTGTTTTACTGGAATGTTTCATTTTTATTTTATTTGGGAGGTTGAATGGCCACATAAATGGGATAATTCAATAAATAAACAGACTTTACAAGGATAAACCGACATCTCATTCAGAGATCTAGTGAGTAGAAGTTTTTCCATGATTTTTTCCATAACTGCACAAGTCCCATCATTCCCATCCAGGATGCTCAAATTGGGGATGCCAAGGGCTTCATATCTATGAAGACATGAAATTCTGAAGAAGCTTCTTGGATGAGAAGGAAAAACAAAGCCCGGTTGGCTTTTAAAAAGCCCCTTTGTGGGACCAGGGCTTCATGTCCTAATACAACTAAAAGGCACCAGGTCTGATGGCCAAAAGTCAATGGATTCAATCAGTTTAAATGGACGTTCCCTTCCCCCATTCCCCTGCATCACTTAATTGCCATTTCCAACAGTATTATTCCATTAAACTGATCTTTTGTTTATCATGTTCTACAAATTGAGTTTGTCACACTGCTGGGCATGTAAATTAGAAATGAGAGGCAATTGCAACGCGAGGTGATGAGCTTCTGATCATCTTCTTCAAGCTGCAGAGATGGGTATCATAAAGTCAGCTTCAGAACAAAGCTATTACCTTCATTTACAGAAGGACTGGTGATTATGAAGACCACAGTGGTTACATTGTCCAAAAAAGGAAAAGCTATATTGTATAGCTTTGGTCTCTTTCCATCTACGATCATTGCCTTTTATAGAAGGAAAAACAAGTCATTTGATAGGAAAAGCCAATGTTCCAATATTATGGCTTACACAATTGTAGCCTTCTCAGCCTTGTGTCATGCTTTTCCAAACTTAGAAAACTAGTTATAAAGTCATCATTTCAACTTTTAGAAGCAATGAGATTCAGGTTGTTTTCCCATCTCCTAAGTGAAATCAAGGCACTCTTAAGAATATGGAAACCTCTAGAAGTTAGCCTATGTTTTGAAGACTACTCCAAACAGATGGCACCTATTTTCCTATTTCTTCAACCCTCGGAGTCCCAAAACATATTTCAGAGTCCTTTTTCTTCCAGGGTCAGTCGTTGTTCACATGAAGATGCATTGTTCCTATGGAACTCACTTGATCCATAAAGACCACACAACATCAAAGATCGATGGCTGTTTGCCGATTTCATTGTCTCAGAAGAACTGATGTGTAAGCAAGTCTCAGAGAGTGGAATGCAGCTTCAACAGCACCGAGCTGGAGGAGAATTAGTGATGACAATAAGCCCATGTCACAATAATCTGGCAAGACAAAAAGAGTTGTGTAAACCTTGGAAGCAGAAAAAAGCCAGACTATTTCTAGATGAAGATAACAAAGCAAAGACATTGGTTGTAAAGTTTAGTCAACTGTTCACTTAAATCCAAGAGGATAGAAAAATGCATTCCCACGGTTTGGACTTGTACACTGGTGTCAAACTTCGGCAACTTTAAGACCCATGGACTTCAATTCCCAGAATTCCCCAGTGTTGATTTCTGAATAGATCCCATCAAAAGCTACCATCTTGTGTAATAGCTTTGTTCTGGAAACATTGTGGAGGATAAAAGATCGCAGTCAACAAGAGGAGCCAAAATGTATTCTGTTGAAGTGCCCCACTAAATCCAGCTTTAAACCTACATGCCGAGAAGATTGATGCCTCTTACAGCCCAAGGTTCTAGGATCCTTGAATCCTCCTTAATATGAAAATAGATTTATCCATAAGTGAGATTCCAGTTTTTTAAGGTTCTGGATTAGCAGAGTGACGAGAACAACTCCATGTAGTTAGGCTTGGAAGGAAAGAGCATAATTCACTCAAACATTGCCACCATCTTATGAGATCCAGGAAGAGCTGACTTCATGCAGGTAGGAAGGGGGCATAAGACCCCCAACTGATACTTGATATAAGCCCCATGGTAGCTTTTTATCCAGCATGACAGAGACACCCACAAAACTTTCAATCATAAGCCAGTCCCGAGCACTCGGACCAAACCTGCCTCTGGCTTTCATTTTGATTTGGATTTTTTTCAGCACATGGAGTTGTGAGCAAGAAAGACTTCCTTCCACTCAAATTCAGCACTTTGACTTCAACACGAAGAGATAAAGATATATACGATTTTTCTCCTTTTCTTTCTTTCTTTCTTTCTTTCTTTCTTTCTTTCTTTCTTTCTTTCTTTCTTTCTTCTTCAGGGTTTTTTTTTTTGCTTGAGTGAATTTCTTCCCAGCAATCAATCTTGGAGGCTGAACCTTAGATGACAGTCTCTGACTGACAAATGCATTTGGAAAAGAAGATTGAAGGCAGGAAAAGTCGGCAAAATCTGCATGAGGTCCTCACTCGTCTTCATTATCCAAAGGTTCAGCTCTACTCAGGCTATTTTCAGGTACATTTGAGATTAGCCCAGAATGGAGAAAGAGACTTACCGGTATTCTGTCTTCCGTGGTTTAAAGATGGGCCAGGAAAGGGAAAAGATGACATCTCATGTAAATTGATGGCAAGGCACTCTTGCTTTCAGAATTTCTTCTAAAACCTGCCCAACTTTCTTAAGAAGGTTAGTTAATTAGTTCCTGTTTTTTGCTTTTCAGGAGAACATCTTGTGTCTTGTAGAAAAAATCAGCAATCTTAGGTTCAGTCCTGTTAAGAAATTAGATCGCATCTATTATTCCTACCTTCCCTCTCTAAGCAATTTTGCCTAAACTCACACTTATTATATTATAGACACCAAGCTAAATTTGTCCTATTTATTAACACTTTTATCCACATCTACATTTGATTTCTTTTCATCTGCTTATTCCATACTTTTAAACTGTCTTTGTTCTTTATTTGGCCATTTTGCATCAGTTCAAATCAATTCTCACAATGTTGTTGATTTGAAACTGAGTTTGTACATTTCCTTTGAGGCCAGTTTAATAGAAGCATCATTGAGAGTGCCATCTAGTTTATCATCTTAACTCCTTTCCATCTACTACCAGCTCACCCTTCACCCAACATATAACACATTTTTCAATTTTGCTTAAAAATAGTGATGCTTTGAATCTATTATAGTTTCCCTTCCTTCCTTCCTTCCTTCCTTCCTTCCTTCCTTCCTTCCTTTCCTTCCTTCCTTTCCTTCCTTCTCTATTCCTTCCTTCTTTCCATCCATTCTTCTTTCTTTCCTTCCTTTTTTCCTACCTCCATCTTTTCCTTTCTTTCTTCTCTACATTCCTCTCTCCCTCCTTTCCTTTTTCCCTTCCTCCCTTCTCTATTCCTTCTTTCCTTTCCTTCTTTCCTTCATTCCTACTTTCCACCCTTCCTTCCTAAGGGAAAGAAATATAGCAGAAAAAAGAACTTTCATTTGAAAACTGACTGTTTAAAAACTAAATCTAGAAAGCTATTAAAGACTGCAAGGGTTTAGCAAAACACATGGATCCAACTTGTTCTTACAGAAAGAAATAAAGATTAGCAAGAAATCTGAGTCACACCAAATGAAACATGGAGATGTGTTTGCTGATGGAGTCACTCTTTACATGCAGTAAAAACTAATTTATAAACAAATACAGACTACTTTATAATTCAGCAATCAATTTTAAAAGCTGCTAAAAGCAGTTGAAAGAGCAGTGAAGATTCTTAAGATTCACACAGCAACTGAAGTGCAAGAAAATTAAAAGACTGGGGGAAATGAAAGGGTCTTTATGTATGCTCCCAGGGGAACAAGACAGACAGTAGATACCTCTTGGGCAGGATATCCACAGCTGGCAGCCATCACCCAAAAGCCCACATTCATAAGAGGAAAAACATGAGTTCACTTCCTCAAGACAAGTATTAGCAAATGACCATCTGGGGGTTAGAAATGCGTTTGCTAGATTTGAAGGAGACCTTAAGAAACAATATAATTATATGCCTCTACTCCTAAGATAAAAAGGACATTCCTCATCTTTAACAAGTTAGAGATGGTTCAGAGGGGACAGTAATGAAGATAATAAGACACTTGAGGACAGGCAGAAGAAACCTGGGATGATCAGTCCGGAGAAAAGCAGACTTGGGGAAGATGTGAGAGGGGTTCTTGGTGTTCTCCAAGCTTAGTTGTTTTCTTGCAGACGTTTCATGATCCAACTCAAACAGCAATGAGGATGTTACCTAGTTTGGGTAATGAAACTTCTGCAAGAAAACAACCAAGCTCAGAGAGCACCAAGGATCCCACAAGTCAACCCTGAGCTACAAATATTTTCCTTTATAAGATGTGATAGCCATGTTCAGATGCACAAAGGGAGGCTAGAGTGAAAATGGTCAATAATTATTTCCATAACCATTGGAACAGAATAAGAAAAAATAGGGGTATGTTGCAGCTACCTGGCTTTAATTTAAATATACGGGGAAACATCTACAAACTAAGATCTATATGTCAGTAAAGGAGTCTCCCTATGGAGGTTATGGGTTCTCCATCTCTGGAGGCTTTTAAGAAGAAGTGGGATAGCCACTTCTCATGGATATTGAATTGATTTTCCTGCAAAACAAAAGTGCAGAGGAATTAACTATAGCAGTGTTACTTGAGGCCCAAAGGTGTTTTTCCAAGAGGTAACTGGACTTTCTTTTATCCTTGAAGACCTTTCGCTTCTCATCCAAGAAGCTTTCAGTTCTGACTGAAGGGTAGAGAATGGAAAGATTTATATTCCTTGCAACGAAATGTTTTCAAGGAAAAACAAAGAAAGTCCAGTTGCCTCTTGAAAAAGCACCTTTGGAACAACCATGACCTGGATGACAGAATTTTCAGAGACATCAGTGCTTCTCGGCCACTTTAAGATGGGTGGACTTCAACTAATAGAAATCTCCAGCCTGGGGAATTCTGGGAGTTGAAGTCCATCCATCATAAAGCTGTCAAGGTTAAGAAACATTGGAATATATGGTTCTCGTGCTGCCTTCCAACTTCACAGTTCTAGACTTTTCCACACTGCAGGTGGAAAGGACAGTTTTTTAATGGATTTTGTGTTCATTGCTGAAGGAAAATCTTGCCCTCTGCCAGGACAACACATATAAGTATGAAATTTCTTGGACTCCCAAAGGGTAAGGAAAAATATTATATTTGCATAAAATGTAGGCTTGTTAGCAAGTTCCACTTTTGACCCTAGTCCCTAACTCTCTGTGCAGAGAATAAATCCTTGTCTCTTGACAATGCAACCCACCCCTTTGCAACTGTGGCTCTGAAGTGACGGCTGTAATTTCGGCCTCTTTTCTCTCTCTTCCCCAAGAGGCACAGTCTATACACATGGCTGGGCTTTCTCTGAGTCCGTGTAATGATTGAGTTGCGTTCTTGTTGTTTTGCACCAAAATGTGCAAGAGGATATTTATTATTCATCAGTGGAAGACATCGGCAAGCCAGATGGCCAGGAAGTGAAGGAGACTGGCAGTTTCTGAAGGCCCTGTGTGGAGCACAAAACACGATTTCATGAAGAAAAGAAAGGAAGAAGAATTCCTTGCAGTGGCGTGAAGACCATCACGTTTAATTATGGGTGCACACATTGACCTGGATTGAACTGATGTGTGTGTGTGTGTGTGTGTGTGTGTGTATAAAACAAGTAGACGGCACAGCATCGCAAGGAGGAGGAGGAGGAAAATGTACCCCGGAAAATTTGTTTCTGGTTTCATTATCGGAAATGAATCCAGTTAAAGCTGGCTTGGAAAGGAAGAGTGTTCCCAGCACAGAAGGGAGAAGGAGAGACAAGGAAGGGAGCCAACAGGAGAATGCAAAGAATGCATCTTGACACGATGCAGAGAGAGACGGTAGGGACTGCTGGCATTCAGTTGCAGACATTTGGATGCTTCCTCCATTGAAACAACAAAACAGAAATTAAACGATCTTCAGGAAAGCGTTGAGAACTCAGCACAAAACAACATGTTTTTTTTTAAAAAAAATTCTTAATTAGGTTTTAAGTCTTTTCTTTACATTCTGGATCTTTTCTTTAACTGCAGATCAAAGGCGCCCAATTGCCAAACAGAACTTTGGAAGTTCTAGAGGTGGCACCATCAGAAAGCTTCACCTGGTCTTCCCCCGTTTTGCACAGATGGACTCCTTCCTTAAAGTATTCTGCAGGTTTACACTAGAATGAGGTGTTTTTCAAGTTTGGCAAGTTTAAGATGGGTGGACTTCAACTCCCAGAATTCCCCAGCCAACATGGCTGACTGGGGAATTCTGGGAGTTGAAGTTCACCCATCTTAAAGTTGTCAAGGTTGAGTACCCCTGCTGTAATCATTTATTTCCTGCAAAAGTGGCATCAACTGACTGGGACATTACCCCAATTAGTTTAAATCTATGAGTCATGTTGTGCAATAGATTTTCCCGGTGTTACTTTCCTTGAATCACTCAGCATATATAAGGCTAAATGCCAACACCTTTGAAATCCTAAATATAGCACTAATTCAAGCACTGTTGAAATGCATTAGCATCTACCTGGAAACCCACTTCGCCATTTCCTCCCCTCCCTCTAAACAGCTTGCATAACAGATCCCTACAACCAAGCTGACTTCTAATCAGTTATTTACAAATAATACACCTTGGCGTTTAATGGAAAGTGGATCGGCGGGGACCAAATAATGCATTAACCTCCACAATGGGAAACATAATTTGATGAGCAGAAATAACGGGGAATGCTACAGAATTCTCTGTATAAATAACTGGTATATTTCCGTCCAGAAACTGCCATTAGTCAACCCTAACAATGCACCTCCATTCCGGCTTCTAATTAAAATTAATAATAATAATAATAATAATAATAATAATAATAATAATAATAATAATAATAATAATAATAATAATAATAATAATAATAATAATAATAAAACCAAGGGACCTGCTTATCTAATTACCTTGAAGGGATTTCCTTCCCTCTCCTTCAAGAAGTTATTGAATGAAAGAGGGAGGGGTGGACGATGAATGATTTATGTTTTTTATTTCCAGCCTTGATTTGGCCGTTAAATCCAGACGAGTTCCCCTCGAGGATTTGGGAGCAGTTTAATATTCTTCTTTCCTCGACTTGGTCCATTATGCATGGAATATGGAAAGAAGGGGAAAGTAAAAGGAGAGCCAGACAGTGGAGGAAGTATCAAGAAGGAGTAAATTAAATGATCTCGACAATCCCCTGATGATCTCTGCAGAAAGGAAACCAACGTTATCTGCAGGAAGGCAGGATGCCTGATGTCGTTGGTGGGAATAGTCTTGTGCTAAAACGGCCCCCAAGATGAAATGTAGAGTTTATCTCTCCCTCCTCGAGCGCAGATGCAGGCCCTTTTGAGAGCAGAGACTATTGCAATTCGATCCATGTGGTTCTCCTATGGCTGGAGTGCACAACAATAAGCCGGATGGAGACAGAGGTCCATGCATCTTAGACCAATATAGTTATTAAAAACACATGATAAGGGTAGGAGAGGGATGTCTGGAGAATTGGTTAAAAGAAAAAACAAAACAGAAATGCTCTCTGGCTATTCATCCCCAGGTGGACTCCATTGAACTAGACAATATGCAACATTGGTAGGACAGGCGCAAGAATTAATGTCTATATGGAGGAGAAACTGGATTTCACCAGGCGCTCTCCCTCCACTGGAGTTGAATTTCAGCAGGGACCAGGCACGTGCTCTGAATATTCAAAGGAGCATCAAGTTTGGACTGAAATTAGAAATAAATTCGATGATGTGATTGAGACAAGGAGTGTGTGTGTGTGTGTGTGTGTGTGTGTGTGTGTGTGTGTGTGTGTGTGTGTAGGGAAAGCAGCATGAATTCTATGTTAAGCAACAACAAAAAAGCCACCCACTTAATTTTAAAACAGAGGGGGGGAAATTACTTGCCATCACAGGTTATTCATCACTGCCAGCTTCTCAAAACATTTTAAGCTGCTGTAAATATTCAAAAAAATGTTTATGTGCATAATAATAATGAAGAAGTGAAGGATTGCCTTGCAGTTTTATAGTTCAAGAATGATCGGCCAACTCTTTTGGTTCGTTAGTTGTTTAGGAAAATGCTATTTGAGAGCTTGCAACATGTGATGGTGTACACACATCTGCAGGAAACAATTGTATAGCATCTTGGGTTCAGCCCATTCCTTGATCCAATTGGCATATTTAAGGCATCCTGATGCGTCCATCCACTTAAAATACAAATAGGATCATGTAAGAGTTGACCCAAAAAGTTGCAACTTTCTCACCCCCACACTGGGTGATGTGCACCAATCTTGTCTCCAAAAGAAGAACCATCAGATACTTTGCCCCTTCAATTTATTATTGTGGGACAGCATGCACGCCCTGAGACAGCGGTCCCCAACCTTTCTGGCTTTGTGGACCTGTGGAGGGGAGAGAGGGATAGTTCCGCGTGAGTGGCGGGTGAGTGCACACACGTGCGCTTACCCACTGCTCGCGCAAGTGGGGATGCACACATGGTTGAGCACGTGCCCACCACTTCCACAGCCTGATTCTGAACAGCTCAAGGCTTGGTAGTGGGCCATGACCCAGGGTTTGGGGACTCCTGCCCTAATAGATACCTACAGAATCCACCATGCTGTACGCTCCAAAAGAAACATTTGGGGAAAGATCAGGGTCCCTTATTAGATCTCTTTTTCTTACCAACGTGAAGATGGCTTGGTAGGATTTAAACCACCAGAAACACTCTCTCACCAATTATCTAGAAAAGTCAAATTTTGTGAGTAACACTGGCCTTCCTGAAGCAAAGAGAAAGTTGAACTAGATGTCCTACAATGATGTCTTTGATTCTGTTTAAGTAGGCGGCTACCTAACTGTTCAAGCTGTTTTGAAAATTCAATCTCTTCAAATGCAAATGGTCCTGCTGAAGAACACAGGCTCCATCTCAAAACACAAACCAACAAAAACTTTATGTGTGCTCTTCCAGGAGGAACTGTCTTTCATGATCAAAGCAACTGGGACAAGACTTGGTTTTCTAGATGGCACCATTTGAAACCCGAGCTTAGATACATAATTTATTCTGGATGAACGGATTCTACTCTACCCTTAATAATACCAACCCTGAGTAGGACAGACAATTTTGTTTAAAAACAAGAAACAGAACAGAACCAGCAAAACTCTGGACTCTGAATGAGAGCAATCCATCAGCCTTAGCTTCCAAAAAGACCTTCCAATGTTTCATTACTAATGTTAACTGTGGCATATCTTAAGAACTCACCCTGACTTAAAGCTTTATTTCTCCAAATGCCTTACTTGCCCAGTTAGTTGACCCCATCTAAAAAATGAGTTGACTTAATTATAATACTGCCATGGGAGCTGATTTTTGTAAAAGAGAAAAGAAAGCCTGCTGTCTCATGTCATTATTTAATTGGTTTTGTCCCCTTTTGCTTCTGAGAGTCACACCTTATCTTTTCCCTGCCGGTCCAGCTCTCTGGGCGAACAGATAGTTTTGACTGACCTTTCAGAGGGGATGGTTTTATGGAGACCACTTTTGTTCAGTGGATCCATCTTTTGCTAGCAGGCAAACATTTAACCTTTTGTAAGTTCAGCCCGTTGCTCTTTGGTGAAAAGGGCACTTGGGAAGAGGGGCTGTTTTTATTCATGGTAGGAAACAGTGATAGGAATGCCATTTCTATTCTCTTTTTTGCAAGGAAACATAACTAAAGAAAAGAAAATATTTGGGACCTCAGTGAGGAGAGAGAGAATCACATGCACGAGTATCTTACTTATGGACACAGGGATATCTTAATGATAGGATTTATGCAAGCTGCTGATCTCCAGATTTTCATAAACCCAGCAGCTGCACTTGCATCTGCTAAACCTGGTTAATTTGAACTAGGATGGTTTTGTAGGGCAGGCACTTATCATGTCCTATAGTCAAAGCCAACTTGGTTAGTTAGGATATTTTATGACGTGATAAATTATGCCAAGCAAAATCACGAAACTGCATCTCATTTCCTTTGGTCATGTCATGCAGGGGGAGTTCACTGGAAAAAGCAATTATGTTTGGAAGAGTTCTGGTAAAAGGAAACCAGGTCACCAAAGAGCACGGTGGCTGGACACCACCAAAGCTGACACCAGCCAGAGCATAGAAAAAGAAATAGTGCAAGATGGGAAGATGTAGAGAGAGTTGGCCCAGAGGATCACCAAGAATCAGATACAACTCAATGGATAACAACATCATTTAATGAGAAGAAGGACCAGGGGTGACACAATAGCAGTGTACCAATATCTCAGGGGTTGCCCCAAAGAAGAGGAGGTCAAGTTATTCTCCAAATCATCTGAAGGCAGGACAAGAAGCAATGGATGGAAACTCATCAAGGCAAGAACCAGCCCAGAACTAAGAAGAAATTTCTCAGAACAATCAACCAGTGGAACGGGTCGCCTTCAGAAGTTGTGGGTGCTCCACCACTGGAGGTTTTTAAGATGACACTGGACAGCCATTTGTCTGGAATGGTATAAGATCTGCCTGAACAGGGGGTTGGACTAGAAGGCCTCAAAGGTCGCTCCCAACTATGTTATTCTTCTTCTCCCTCCTCCTCCTTCTCCTCTTCCTCCTCCTCCTCCTCTTCCTCCTCCTCCTCCTCCTCCTCCTCCTCATCATCATCATCATCATCATCCTCATCATCATCACCATCATCATCTTGTGCCAACCCTCAAAAATCAAGCAATTCAGTAATTAAAGATGTCGTGGAAATGCAACAAGCGTGTTGCAAAAAGGCCATTAGTCCTGAAATAAGATCTGAAAAGGGGGCAGAGCAGTCACTTCATTTTTTGCAGCAGATCCTTCAGAACTAAGAAAGGGACTCCCAGCTTTGATACAGCAAAGGAATTTGTAGTGTCCCGAAACAGGAAAAACTAAGTGCTGTGACCCTTCAGATCTAGAAAGACCAATTTTTGGAGAAAATGCAGACATTCAAGCAACTGTCCTGGGAAATCCCAGGTTCTCCCATGCTTGGAAATGGTTTGGGGTCATTCTTCCCCTGGGCATCACTCAGTGCAAGGCTACTGAGTGGCTTTCCTCTGCAAACTCATGTGCAAAGGAAACCCAACCAAAAACTCTCAGAAATGAGCAGTGTGCAAGGAGGCCCAATCATGCCTAGATAAACCAGGCTCCCCACCAGCTGAGACCATTAAATGGCTATGAATGGGACCTTTCATGAGGGTGCTGGGAACTGCCAAGACTCATCTGCTCTTTGCTAATTCCTCTCCGTATTGTTTGCTTAACCCATTGGAACCTTTGGGGCAAAACTGCCAGAAAAATGGCTGGGAAACAAAGCCTGTTTGTTTCATCACGTCAGGATTGAGGACACAGAAAGTAGGGCAAGTGGTGGGATTGGAGGACAAGACATCTGCCGTGCACCAAAAATATTTTTCTAATAAATTAAATCCCCCCTAAACGCAAGACATTCAGAAGCTCATCTTTGTTCTGGATGGCTGATGTTTTTAAAAGAGAGGTACCCCAAATGCATGCCCAGATCTTATGCCTACCTCAGAGAACATCCCCACCCACTTAGAAAAAGGGAGGCGGGCAGGATTTTGAATCACCTAGTCTGGAGGAGAAGAGACTCGCATGCAAATGTATGCACATGTTAGATTAAATTTCATGTGTACAAGATGCCCACACTTGATAAATTAATGCAGGGGGGGTCTTGAACTGGGATACACACATTCTTCATATTTCAGGGACAGAATATCTTGCAAAGGAAATGACATTTTCTGTTCCTAAATTTGGTACACGTAGTCTTCAACTTCTGACTATAATTGATTCAGAATTACAGTCATCAGTCATTGTAGTAAAAATCGAGGCTTCACCTGACCGAACCTAATTTTCTGGTATTTTTGTGGCGGTCATTAAGCAAATCAATTTTCCCCAATGTGCATTGTTTACTGGAAAATAGGAACTAAATGCCAGAAACTTGTGAAAACAACATAAGACATGTTCACATGACCATAGAACACTACAAACAGCCATAGAATTGAAACGGTTGACCATTGCCTAAAATGCAGGGACATGACTGGATATTTGTTTGGCTGTTAACAGGTTTTGGGGATCAATTGTATCTATTGAGAACTACCTGTAGGGAGATTCTCCCAATCACCCAGTGATTGTCTAGTTTGAAATTATTTTTATAGTATACAACACCTTGCTTTTATGGCATAGGATAGTGTTTATCACCTTTAGCAATCTTAACATGTCATGCTGGCTGGAGAATTCTAGGAGCTGAAGTCCACACATCTTAGAGTTGCAAGGTTGAGAAACACTGCACTGGATTGTAGATGAGATGAGCACTTAAGCTTAGAAGGACCCAACACTCAGCTAGAGAAGGCCCCAAGTTCTGGCTAACCATCTGTCTCTAATGCTGGCTGGGGAATTCTGGGAGTTGAAGTCTACATATCTTCAAGTTGCCATAGCTGAGGAATACTGCTATAAGTTTTAATGTCCACTCCAGAGTTAACCTAACAATTAACGGAGGGAAAAAAATACATAGTGTTTCAATCTCTCTGCTTTTGCCTTCCTGAAAATTCCAGCAGTTGTAATCTGAACACTTCTCCAACCAGCTTGGAGAAGATTGCCTTCAGCCATCCATGCTGCTCTCCCCCACTTCTCACAACATTCCCCAAAGATCTCCCATCTCCAGCAAATATGTAAACTTATTCCAGGCACTGACTCAGCAAAGAAAACTCCTGTTTTAAGAGCAATAATCTATGCACCATCTGTGAGTTGCAGTCTGAAGAATAGAGTTGTTTCTCTCTCTGCTTTCATCTCCTTTTCAGAGCAAATGTGCAAGGATTTTTTTTTAACAAGCGATCTGAGCTGATGTGGAGTTTATGGAGCAAAAACAATATTGCAGTTGGACAGCTGTCACTTCATTGAGTTTTATAGGCTTCTATCAAGTCCACTTAGTTCTCCCATTGTGTCTTCTCTCCCTCATTCTGCAGATTGGCATTGTTGAGTGAGACAGCCCGCCCCTGCTCTCCGCTGAGTCTGGTCTGGAGCTTCAGAGTCTATCAGATATTTTCCATCAAAGCTTAGGAGGAGGGGAAGGGATTTGGCATCAGGGAAAGAGATGGAGAGACTCAACAGGCTGCTTCAGAGAAGATGAATTCAAATCCAGATACACTTTGAAGTTCAATCCTAGTGAACCCAACTTGATCATTTGTGTCCTTTCCTCAAGACCCATAAACAACAGCTTGGCAATTCAACATGATTCCAGGAAGCACCAGAAATTTGGAGTTCAGAGTTATATTCAAGGCCAGGTTCTAAGACCAGAACAGCCCTAGAATGTCCCTGAACTTGAGAAAGACTTGGCTCATCAATAGTCAATTACTCATGAGGAGTAATTGGCTGGCTGAGGAATTCTGGGAATTGAAGTCCACAAGTCTTCAAATTCCCAAGGTTCAAGACCCCTCTTCTACATCAGTGAATTTTAGGTCTCAAAAGGAATTTTTTGGGGGAAGGGGGAAAATAAACAATAAAAACTGTACAGATGGCATGTTGGTTTATCCAGCCATATGTCTATGGAGATTCTCCTCCTCCAGGTCACGGTTGTCCCAAAGGTGCTTTTTTCAGGAGGCAACAGAACTTTCTTGTGTTTCCTTTGAAGACATTTCACTTCTCATACAAGAAGCTTCTTCAGCTCTGACTGGATGCCGGTGAATGGAAGGATTTATACTCCTTGCAGACAGCTGGCCATTTGCATTCCTTTAGAGAATCATTGAAATCCAAAGGATTTTTTTCCAGCCATCTTGGTCAGGAACCCACCATTCTAGAGCAGAGCCTTATACTGGGAGTCATCAAGGCCAGAGTTCTCCAATGTTTTCAGCTTTCCAAACTGGTGGGGGAGGGGGAGAGGGGGATGGTTCCATGTGAGCAGCTGGCAAGTGCACCTGTCACTCATGCAAATGAAGTGCATGGCATGCACTCGCCAGCTGTTTCTGCGGCCCAGTTGCAATCCCCTCACAGCCCACAAGTTGGGGACTGCTGGTCAAGGCTATTGGCTTGACTTGAAAGCTTTGCTAGATAATCACAGTGCTGAACACCTTTTACTTGTACGTCAACATTTCTCAACCTTGGAGCTTTAAGATGGGTGGACTTCAACTCCCAGAATTCCTCAGTCATCTTAAAGTGGTCAGAGTTGAGAAATATTATTTGATGCTATATACTTCTAGATTCATTCCCCGTCTCTGCCCTTCCCCCCCATCACCATTGCAACAGGATGGGTAAATCCAAAGGAAATCAAAGTATGTAGACAAGACAAAGGAATGACCATCTTTAGTCTTGGTTTCCCGGGGTGGGGGGCAAACCAGAAGGCATAGTAGATCTTCCCCATGTTACAGGACAGACTTTGGTGATAACTGTGATTGCCTTTATTGAGGCCCAGCTGCTCTTGGCATGCAATAGTACTGCAGCGAAGAAGCTTAGCAGAATTCAATAAAGGATTAGACATTGCTGAGGATAACAAGAAGCATCCTAAGCTCTCCTCTAAATACTGTACTACTATACCAAGATGCCTTTGAAGAAAAGCAAGAAAAGTAGGGGAAAATTCATCCTCTTCAGATGATAGGTATGTCTAGTCTTGATAGCAGTCTTCCAATATTTGAGGGGCTGCCACAAAGAAGAGGGGGGTCCCTCTATTCTGCAAAGCACCAGAAGGCAGGACAAGAAGCAACGGATGCAAACTAATCAAGGAGAGAAGCAACCTGGAACTAAGGAGAAATTTCCTGACAGTGAGAACAGTTAACCAGTGGAACAGCCTTTAAGAAGAGACTGGAAAAAATAAGGTCTCCTGCTTGAGCAGGGGATTGGACTAGAAGACCTCTAAGGTCCCTTCCAACTCTGTTATTCTGTTATTTGCTGCAGTTGTGCACTGAAGGATCCACCTGAACACAGTCAGTTTCTCAGAAAAATGACTCCAGAATATCCTCTGCTCAGGATCTTTATGGCAAAATGCATGACTTAAATCACAGGTCGGCCTTAGCAGGCCAGACCCTGCCACTCAAACTGGCTTCCTTTTTAATGGCTAAATTTAGGGAAAGGCAGAACATCCTCAAGAATATTTTCTCTGCTTTTGCAGATATTCGACTGCTGTTGTGCAGATGCCTTGATCTTTCCTCTGTCATTTATTCCCTGTCCAAATGTACGCCAGCCTGAATTGGATCTAGCCCAAACAACTCCACATAAAGTTGTTATTTCTAGGATAAATTATGTTTCTATCTGGTCTGGCACGAGATGTATTCACGAGGGGATGCAGGGCCAGTTTTCCATTTGTGTGCATTAATGCCCAATTTATTGTTTGACCCAAATCTGATACAGAGATGCTTTCTCCTGAGGAAGAACAGAAAGAGCCCCACTTACTGACAGTGGAGAGAACTGGCAGTCTGCAAAGAAGGTGGTTTGTTTCCTATCTGCACTCAAGGTCACCCCAGAAACATGTTTCTGGCAAGGAAGCTGATGTCTTAATAGCTAGCTGCAATTACACTACATTGACTTGGAAACCCCACTGAAGAAGGGGAATTACTTTTGAGTAAGCTTTTATCAAGGGGGCTAACACAATGCACTTAACCCTGGGCTGAGCTTAACCAAACAAATGGCTGAACCAACCCGGATTACCCCAGCCTAGAGTGTTTCTCAGTGTATTAGGCTATGAATATCTATGAATTATCTTCTTAACCTGATTCTGGATTCCAAGTCTTACCACGTTGGAATGCAGTGGTGGAAGGTTCTCTGCAGGCAGCAATATTTGCTACCTTTCATTATCTTAATTGAATCATCATCATCATCATCATCATCAAAGATCTCACAGCCATAGGAGCTCCTTAGGTATCCCAGAGGCCTTCAACAGTGGCTACAATGGTCATTTTAACATGATGGAAAGGTGAAACATGGTGAGATGGAGAGGAATCATTTTTACACAATAGGTAAGAGCACCCATCAGCTAACTTTGGCTGATCATCTAGGGTTTTTCATCTTTCAGTGGGGGAGAGTTATCAGATCTTTCCAACTCCCATCCCCCATCAGGTGTATGTCAAGATAAGGTCAAAAGAGCCAACTTGATGACCAGGACAATGCAATTGAAGCTCCACCCATTTCCCCCTCCACACAAACAGAACAGAAGTCTTCTGATTTGTCCTCAAAACTATGGAGTCATTTCAGCCATCCTACTTCTACCAGCCATGAATGGCATTAGCAGTGAGAAGGTAAAGGAGGAGAAGTGGACATTTTGATTTCCAGGATCTTGAGCATTTTTAAAAAATCCTTCTCCTCCTGGAAGGTCCATAAAACTGCAAGGGAGATACCTGCAGGAGCAACTATCCAAAACCCACCTCCCATGGCTGAGCATTGCCAATGCTGTGGGCAGCTAAAATTCCACCACAAACATGATGGGTGTTGCATATTTTTCCAATTTTCTCTATCTAATTATGGTTAGAATCCTAGATTACTTCATTAACATTATGACTCTTGGTTTCATCACCATGAATGACAGTCCATACCTGAGATGTTTGGAGATGCAGGGGACATGTGCCCTCCAGGTTGGGATGCTGGCTTTTCACAGTAAACCAGGTATCATAATGCCTGGTTGCTCACAAGGATGCTTGGACGTGTCAATAAACGATGTGCTAAGTGTTTGTTCTTCTGGTTCAGTGAAGCAATTATTACAATCAATTGGACTGTTTTGTAATTTGCCGTTATTAACCTCAAGAATGTCAATGATCTGCCACTATAATCAGGGCCTCATAAAGGATGAGCTAATGATGGAAATCCAGCCATACAGACTGGGGGATGCTAATAGTTTTCACGCTCACTGCTTGATGTGGAGGATCTAAATAACAAGGCCACTCCTAATTCCACGCTGGTTTCCTGACTGCAGGAAACAGTTTGGTTGATACCAAAAAGATTTCCATTGTAAGCTGTTGGTTGACTTCACACATTGCATTAACCAGGGGTTAGTAGTTGGTGACCTTCAACTTCTGGCTGCTCATGGGAAACAATCAAGTGACAGAGTGACATCTTGGAAAGAGCATATTTTCCCCATCTACATATACATTGGTGGTGAGCTAAAGGTGGAAAGACAACGTCCCTCTTTAAAAAGACCCATATCTGAAAATCATGGCAATATTTGACAGCAAACCCCTGGACTTTGGCAGTGCAGTTTTGGACTTTTTAAGAATGGGCAGGAAATGAAAATGGAAAATAAACCACTTTGACACCAAATTTTGAGCCTAGGGGACCTGAAATGAGTGCTGGAGTTCCATTTGGACTATCACAGAGGTCTCCAACCTTGGGAATTTTAAGATTTGTGGACTTCAACTCCCAGAATTCTCCAGTCAGTCCTGCTGGACATCCCTGGTCTGCAATTTACTACCTGAAAACAAGACTATAATTTATTATCCTATTTTGTTGTCAGGTGAATTCAGAATTCCTGGAACTGACTCAACTTCTTATCCTTTTCTACTGTGAGTAGAAAGAATGGTTGCCTCCCATTTACTCTACAGTTACAAATTGGATTTGGATGAGATGGGGTGGGGAGTCAATATCTCTTCATTTTTCTTCCTTGTGTCTAGCTAGCCCTTTCAGATTCCAAATCTTTGTCCTTTTCAACCTTTAACACCTTTATAATTCTCCTCCGAGAGCTTTAAATGGTTCTGAGGCCCATCTGGAGGAGAAGGAGAAACAAACAGAAATAAAATTTGACTTTTAGGCACTTTCAGAACAAGGACTAAACATGAAAAATGTTGCCCCCTTGACTCTACAGACCAGGGATGCTGTGAGCTGCCAAAGGTGAGAAACACTAGAGGAAAGAAAGAGATGGAGATGTTTGTTCTCCATAATATTTTATAAATGTTCTCCTGCAATAGGACCAGCCAGGATTCTCTTGGGCCACTTGCTGTGATCTGAAAGGACAACCATCTGGCCAGGATTCACTCTGTCCTCTCATCTCTGCTGCTTCCTTGGCTGTTTTTAAATCACTGTAGGTTGGCTTGGTTTGTAGCTCCCGACTGGAGCATCTCTTGAGATGGGAATGGATTCCCAGTTGATCCCAAGTGGTCACCAGCTTTCCAGGAGGAGGAACAGTGATCATCTTTCATGGGCCAGATGCTGATCTCTGAGTTCTAGGTGACTCCCATCTTGCAGCTATCCCCCTTCCTTTCTTGTCTTCCACTTGAAAACCACAAAAGTTACAGCTCAGCTGGAACACCCAGACACATCTGCCCTCCAGACATGGAATTTTCAGGTTCTCCCACCTCCTGTTCAGCCAATTCAGCAGATCAATTCAATCACTTCTGGCTCTGATTCAATCCTGCTGTTGGTAGCCTGCATCTGTCAACTCAAAGTTGACGAGCTTCCTTGAATGTATGTTTACCGGCACTTGCTTTACTTCTTAGATGATTATGACTCGTTTCATATCTGACTCAAGAGTTTTATATAACTTGCCAAGGCCTAAATTATATACTGGGGAGAGGAGTTGTAACAGACAGATGGTTTTGCAGACTTTCAAAAGTCTATCTATCTGGCCCATGCAAATGGGATCAATCGTTCCACACACATATCCACACTTCTTGTTGTTTTTGCGGATAAGAAGGCCTGCATTCAGAAGCCTTTGCTATATCCCTGCTAGGATCAGAATATATCTTCCAGGCAAATAAAGGCTGAGCTGAGCAATTTTAATTTCTAAACAGCTCGTTTCACCACCGGCTCTTGACAGCTGGGTGTCCAATTCTTATCCATCCCAGCTTGGAAAAACAGATTCCATCTTCTGATGGATGAGCTCTGAACATCTCAGTGATTTGCGACCAAGGTTTCTTAGTTTTGTTGAAGCTGGAGCAGTTAGTTAGTGATTGTGTGTGCATACATCCCTGAAGGTGTTTGTGCATACGGACAAGCAAATCCTGTGATGCTCAGACAGAGATTGACAAGGAAAAGGGAAATGCAATCCAGTAGCAAAATAGCTTTGTCCCTCCTGCATGGGGTGATAAAAATGTGATTTCCCAGGGACAGTTAGTTGACGTCCTACAAGCAGCCACCTTATTGCTGATGGTATAAGGTGCGAACCTGGTCAATGGTGGGAAACTTTATCCATACCCTCAGAGCTTCCCATATAGACGATCATGTGACGGCCGTGGCCAGGGGGGCTTTAGACGATCATGTGACAGCCGTGGCCAGGGGGGCTTTTCATCAGGCTCACCTGATACGCCAGTTGCACCCCTTTCTGGATCGGGACGCCCTACGCACAGTCACTCAAGCCCTCGTTGTTTCCTGCCTGGACTATTTCAAAGCTCTCTACATGGGGCTCCCCTTGAGGTGCACCCGGAGGCTCCAGCTAGTTCAGAATGCGGCTGCGCGGGGGATTTTGGGGGCCTCTAGATGCTCCCATGTAACACCTCTCCTGCGCGAGCTGCACTGGCTGCCTGTGGCCTTCCGGGTGCGCTTCAAGGTGTTAGTAACAACTTTTAAAGCGCTCCATGGCAATGGACNGGCCGGCCTGGCGTAGTTTGATTATGTTTTAGTGGGGGTTTTGTATGGGGTGTTTTTAGAACAGGCCTGTTATTTAATTTGATTTTAGCACAGAAACTATTTATTTATTATTGTGGTTTTTAGTATCGCCTGTTCACCGCCCTGAGTCCCGTAAGGGAGATAGGGCGGTATATAAATTTAATAAATAAATAAATAAATATCAATAAGCAAGAGGGCAGAATCGGACAAGGAGCTCCCCTCCTTCCTTCCTTCCTTCCTTCCTTTTCTTCCTCTCTCCCTCCTTCCCTCCTTTTCCTCTTATCTTTTCCTTCCTCTTCTGTCTTTTTCCTTCCTTCCTTCTTTTCTTTCTTCCTCCCTCCCTCTCTTCTTATCTTTTCATTCCTCTTCCTTCTTTTTCCTTCCTTCCTTCTCCTTCCTTTCTTAGTTTCTTCCTTTCTTCCTTTCCTTTTATCTTTTCCTTCCCATTCCTTCCTTCCTTCCTTCCTTCCTTCCTTTCTTCCTTCCTTCCTTCCTTTATATGAACACCCATCATATAACCCACTCTGGGCAGCTTCTCTCCTTCTCCCTCTAACAAATCAGCCCCAAAATTGAAAACAGAGTGAATGGCACATGTACTCCCCCTCCCCTTCCCCAGCCTAGAAGGAAGAGCAGCTTTTTGAGATTAAAAGGCACCATTTTGGCATTAACATCCAAACATGAAATATTAAACACGCTCCTCCAAATAACTGGGAACAAAGTGAGAAACTTCCATGCTGAAAAGAAAATTGTACCTTTCCTTCCTAAGTGACATTTGTCAGCTTTTGGCACAAAGGGGGGGAATGTTGTTTTCTAATCAACATTTTGGAATGAAATATGCTATTTTGGCACGGAATCATTTTGAGAGGAAACAATTTTCTAACATGACAATCCCATGATGAAGCATCCGTGAGGTTTCTCCTCTCTTTTTTTTCCTCTTTATTTTCAAAGGAATCTGGAAGGCGGGACCAGTTGAGATGAAGTGATGGTTTTGTCATTTGCTAACGCCTGGTTTATAAGATGCGGCCCCCTTTCCCCCCACTCAAAGGATTCATGCAATGACGCGCAGGCTTGAAAATAATTAAGAGCTTTAGAAGGTTCCTTAAAAACGTCCCACCTGGCCAAGCGCAGAAGTTTTCCATCACTTTTTCATCCTCAGAAACGGCTAAGGGAGCCCGTTTCTCAGCAGCCTCAGGGACAAGGATTGGATTCCATTTGCACACAAAGAGTAGCACCATCCTGGTTTATCTGATCATAACGCGGAGTGAGGGCACCCCTGAACCTCATCCAAGGGGCAGGATGGCTTGGCAGGATGGCAGGATCTGGCTGTGGTGATCTGGGGAGTGTGTGTGTGTGTGTGTGTATTCATCCATACACACATGCTACAGATAGTCCTTGACTTACAACCATTCATTTAATGACCAAAGTTATAACGGCCCTGGAAAAAGTGACTTATGACCATTTTTCACACTTACGACCGTCGCAGCATCCCCCAGGGTCAGGTGATCAAAATTCAGACGCTCGGCATCTGGCTTCTATTTATGACGGTCACTGTGTCCCGGGATCCCGTGACCATGGGGGTGGCATTCGTAAGTCACTTTTTTCAGTGCTGTTGTAACTTCAAACGGTCACTAAATGAATGGCTGTACAGGTAGTCCTCAGCTTATAACAGTTCACTTGGTGACCATCCGAAGTTACAACGGCACCGAGAAGGGTGACCTAGGACCATTTTTCACACTTGTGACTGCCGCAGCCTCGTGATCAAAATTCACACGCTTGATGACTGACTCAGATTTATGACAGTTTGCAACGTCCCAGAGGTCACGTGATCCCCTTTTGCGGCCACCTGACGGGCAGAGTCAACAGGGGATCTGGGTTCACTTCAACAACCGTGTTTCTAATGTAACAGCTTCAGTGATTCACTTAACCCCCGTGGCGAGAAAAGTCGTAACGTGGGGCAAAACTCACTGAACAAATTTCTCTCTTAACAACCTACATTGTGGGCTCAATTGTAGTCGTACATTGAGGACTTCCTGTGTACCCGCCCTTTGCAGTGTCCTCGAAAGCTCCCAGTTACAACTGGGAGAGGCCGGCCTCCGGAGCTGTTAAGCCTGTAGCTGCACTAAATTGTCTTCTTTTCAGAAGTGTTGACACTCAGAAGGGTTAATCAGCTCTTCCAGCACGGCGTCCTCCCATCAGCCCTTCCTTACCCGACAGAGAAGCCCAGCCTCTCACGGCTTTACAAGCCAGGCACAGCAAGACAGCTGGCTCTGCAAACCAATTATTGCAATAATTTCATTTCTTAGGGGCACAACAGTGCAAAATTTACAAGAAATATCAGAGGGTATGAGGTGCGCCACACCGCTGCAGCAAGAAAACGGTGTATAATTAGATCAGCCAGCACCGTTCACATCCCATCTGTTGAGTCTGTCCCATTAAAAAACTTTTCCCTTCCAGAAATATTATTAGCTTTAATGTGGTACTAAAAAGTAAGGAAGCACAACAGATTTCTACTAAAAAAATAATCCCCCCCAGGTAGATTCAGCTTAGCCAGAACAAATATATTTTCCTATAAGAAAGACTATTGCCAACTGGGCAGGTCTCCTGTGGATGCAAAGCAAAATGCAGGTAATATTTTGGGGAGACCCAGGCCCAAAACCTGCTATCAGTATTGCATCAGTTCAAAATCCCGATACTCTAGCTAATTTCTGAAATCCCACAGAGTCTCACAATATGAACCAATGGTGACCACCTGCTTTGTTTTGCTAGGATTCAAGTTGGTAAGCAAGGCTTCATCTTTAAAACACAGTTTGTCCAACTGCGGTTTTCATTAAGAAAAAAATGACTAAACAAACCATGGTTTAGAGCGATGTGTGAACCAGGCCAGTTGGTGGGTTGGAGGAAGCAGAAATCTTTCAGCCCTTGCATAAATATTTCAGATAATTTAATTATTTGGGAAATGTATATGGTCTCCCAATTCACTCACCGTGATTCTGGGCAGCTTACAGAAATAAAACCCAGATACAAAACCCAATATATCCCCACCCCTCTAATATAAGAATTAGGGTGAAGGGATGGGATGTCTGCAGGGGGAAAAAGTGAGAGTTACAGAATCAGGTGCAGTTATATTGTCCAAATTTCTGGATTTTAGAAGTGAGCTGGGGGAAGCCACCGATGGCTGGGTCTGCACAATCTTGCTAAGCAGTGAACTGTTTATCTGGAAGCACAATGGCTTCCCCTGATCATATTCATTAAAGAAATCTGATCTGTAATGTTTGGAAGGAAAAACTCTATTTTCCTGCCCCATGGGGGCTCCAAAATGACTTTGACCAAGCCCATCTCCCATTTGCATCCTGAATTACAAATGAAGAATTCTTCACAGATCATTTGGGTCTTCTCCATCATAAGATGATGGTGAACCTCTTGGAACCTGCAGACAGGGGATAAAAGCGGAGAGACCCCATCCCCTTCTCCTGGGTTTTCCTTGGCCCACTCAGCTGAGTTTCCTGGCCATGGGACGCCAACCATCTCCAATCTTGGTATACCTGCAGGTATTCTCTCAACTTCAGCCTCTGCCCTCTGATGTTGACAAAACACTTCCTGGGTAATTTTCTTGCCAAGAGAGGATCATCAGATACAGGTTCTGTTTTGGGAAGCTTTTGACATTTCTCCAAAACGTACAACAAGCCTGTCATAACAGAATCACTCAATACTCCCGCTTGGCACCTCTGCTTGTTTGTCTCGTTGGAAAGAGGCAATCAGGCGCTCCATCGCTGGAGATGTTTTCTCCACAATTGCCAGCCGGAATTTGACAACTGCTCTTAGGGGTTTTCTGCCCTCTCATCTTAGTTTGGGGGTTTCTGCCCTCTCATCTCAGGTCTCTCAAAAGATTGGCAATGTTCATTGTTTATAGGGGGTTATAAATGTCAAACCCAATCCCGCTGCCTTGTGGCATTTGCTGTAGCTTCAAACCTCAAAGCCAGAGAGATGGCCGTCCACTTCACAATGTTCTTGCCGTTGTTGCTTTCCAAAGGGAAATTACAACAAAGCAGCTTCCTCCCCCCACTTTCTCCCTCCCTTTTTTCATACTTCCCATTAAACGGACACCCAGCAAACAATGAGAGAATTTTTCCATGCTTCTTGAAATGGGTTCTCTGTAAATTGAAAAATTGACATGTCCCGAAATATGCTTCTTTTTTGTCCACCTTCCTCTTTATGGAAATGATCCATTAGCTACAGTTATAGATACAGCTTGAAAGGCAAAATATTATATTTTTGTATGTGTGTATGTGTGTTTATGTGCTTAAAAGAGGGGAAACAGAAATTATTATTATTATTCTGTTATTTTTTCTGTTTCTGATATTTTTATTCTGTTGTTTTTTTCTGTTACTTATGTTCTAGTATTAATTTTGTTATTGTATTATTATTCTGTTATATTAACTTATTATTCTATTATATTAACATGTCTGGCATAGAAGCAGCAAACAGAGAATGGTGTGGTCCTAACATCTGAGCTTGAATTACAGACTTGGAGAAGATAAATGACCAATATAATTCTGCTTGCTGAATGCCTGGGTCAAATCCAGCCGATGTAGCAGCTTTAGGACTTTGGTTCAGACAATCCTCCTGGAGAATCTCTCTCCAATGCAAGGCGAAAAGTACTTGCGAGAAATGAGATGGCTAGGAACAAGAAGAGACTCAAAGAAAAACATTCCCCATTGTTCCCAAGGCTTTGAAAAGGCACATTATTGAATTTAGCCAAGCTCAAAAGGCAGGGGTTTTTTCTCTCAGTTGCTAGTCCAGCCTGATTTTAATGTTATTCAAAAAAAGGTGATGAACTCAACCCCTGACCTATTTGCAGAAAGACCCAGCCAGCTCTTAAGAGGCAGTTCCTAACTCAATTTCCCCTATCAGAAACTTCTTTTTTCTGCTGACACTGCAATGATCTCTGTTCCAAAAAAGAAAGGATGGTTAATGTCCCAGAGGAAGTTCAGCCAGCCATTTCTGCCGCCATTTTGTTGTGTGATACTCCTGGTGATAACATAAGGGTCCATGGTTCTAGGTGGTATCCAAGCAAATTAATTACTTACACAAATGTATACACACTTATGCTGTTTTCAGGGTAAGCAATATTGCACAGGACACAAAAAAGGAATAAGGCATAATAAGCCAAAGAAATTTGTTTGCTGCTCCAGTCTTCATTCATTCTCTCCATGTGAAAAATCCCTTTGAAGTCCATTTTTCACACCTGTTGGGTGTTTGGATTCAATCCATATTCCTTCAGCACCTCTTCCTTCTTGGCTATACTTCCTCCTCCTCCTCCTCTCCCCCTCCTCCTCTTCCATCCCTACTTCTTAACCATCCCATGCCTCTTACACTCAACTGACTTTCCTGTGTCTCTTGATATACCTACTCTTATGGAATCCCTCCTCCACAT
>NW_015386472.1:87435-110232 GCF_001527695.2 Protobothrops mucrosquamatus
AGAGAGAGAGAGAGAGAGAGAGAGAGAGAGAGAGAGAGAGAGAGAGAGAGAGAACATTCTTCTGGCATTAGACAAGCATTCCTGTTTTGCTGCCAAAGTACTTTTCTCTTAAAACATTTTTAATGCGTTATCATGTTTCCTCTCAAACTGCATTCTAGGTAGCTTTGTCACATAAAGGACCACACGTCTCTTCCATACTATTCTGAATTCACAGCCTAAACCTCCACACCAAACAATGAGGCCTCATTAAATCCAGATCCAAGATGGTTTGGCAAAAGGACACAGCCATCGTTCCACAGATAATAACTCATTACAGATAAAGCTCTAATACTTCAAGGTTGTCCCATTCATTGCTTGAAGAGGTGAGAAATAGATTGAGAATGTAGTCAGAGAATCTGACGTTTGATTATCTCCATCTAACATTCCAGTCTCCAAAAAGACATGGCAGAGCTGAGAAGGGGATAGGAAATGCCAAAATGGGGAACCAAAATGAACAAGAGATGGAAATCTTGTGCAAACAGGAGAGAAAAGCTAAGTCTTTTTACTTTAGGAATAAAGAAACGGGAAGAGCAAAGCCGTTCTAAAGCTAAGCATGTTGTGGAAATAAAGAAAGCATTTGGCCAGGTTCTCACTAGGTTTTAATGTGATAGCATAGAGTCAATCTATCACAGCCATTCGTGGCCTCTATAGATGCTGGACATTGAAACTCTAAAAATTCCCAGCCAGACTGAAAAGGCAGGATTTTTGATATTCCTTACTATAAAAACTCTCTGAAAAGAAATTTGAATATCTTTGGTGGGCTTTAGGCCTGTCCTAATCAGTGACATCTCCATGAGTCTCGGACCTCCTAAGGATAGCTTTAAAAACTCTCTTGAAGCAAGGCTTCAAGTGGTGTTAATTGGCCTACATCCACTAAGAGTTGGCTTGGCAACATTGAGTAAACCCATACTTAGAATTCACAATCTCTATATAATTGTCTGGAGATTTGGGATCATTCTCCCCTCCCAAATTGTCTCAAGCAGGCACACAAGAAAACTGGTCGGAGAAATGCAAGGGGAAGCCCCAATTCCCCTCACTCCAAACCTTTCTCTCTCTGCCCCCCAAACCTTCATACTTCGCTCTTGGAAAATGTTAAAAGCCAGATGAACTCACAAGCTGTAATTAACCTGCCTTAAACTCTGTTTAATGTCAGAAGGAGGTGGCTTAGAAAGTAAGCTTCCTAAGTACAAGTTGCAGATCTCCCCTTTGAAGACGATCCTGAAACGTGTTTATTAAGTGACAGTGTCAAGTTCAACAGTGTGTTTCTGTTCAACAAACCGTCCCCAGAGTATGTCTCATAATTGCCTAATAGGCAGGTCCTCACTGTTCAGTGTGTATGCGGGGGTTCCCTTTCTTTCCTGCACACAAAGAAAAACAATAAGTGATGAATCAAAATCCTTACAAGGAATGCCACCAGGTAGGATAATTTACCTAAAGACCTACTGATAGAGGTTTTGGATTCTCCATCTCTGAAGGTATTTAAAAAGAGATTGGACAGCCAACTCTTGAAGATGATTTAATTGCTTTTCTTGCACATTGTAGTGGATTGAATTAGAGGGGCCTTGTAGTCCCTTTCTCCTCCTCCTCTTCCCCCTCCTCCTCCTCCTCCTCCTCCTCATCATCATCATCATCATCACAATCAATCCATTCCCTGCCTTTCTGCTCCGATGACTCTAGTTGGTGTGAGTGTTGCTCTTGTTAGGGAAGCAAAGGAGGCTCAGAAATGTATAATCACAACTTCACAATCCAGGCTATGAGCCAAGGTCATCATCAGTTGACAAGACTTGGCTTGCACTCCAAGAAGAAAATGAATTATATTGGATTGGGCATTAGAAATCCATTCACCAGGCAGGCAGGTAAGTAAATTACATTCATATATATGATACATCCAATGGCTTCCAAAGGCAGAAGAATTCAGCCATCAAGAGCTTCTTCTTCCCAACAACTCCAATGGTCTTCAAGAGAGGATTGACCTCCAACAGAGCTCTGGAACCATCATAGTAAAATCAGCACAATGTAAATGAAAGTAGAAGGATTCTTTTCCTATCCTTTCTTTGTGCCTTCAAAACATCTTAAATATTTTATTGAAAGATACTGTGCCGTGTTGTTCTAAATTAATCTTTTTCATTTTCAGCTGAAATGAAAGAAAAGGGAGAGAAAGCAACAGCTTTACAATTGGCTGAGACCACATCCTAAAAGACCTGGAAAGATGAGAATGTGCTAGAGTTTCGGCTAATGAGTTCTCCTCACTATTGTTCTTCTGACTGACCACCAAACTCATCTCCCAAAGCAGAAAACTCTCAAGAGTTCAGAGAAAGGTCATTTTTCATCCAAATGGATAACAATTATTTATGATTTCTGGCAAAAAGAAATCTACTCTACACTGCCAATTTGGTCTTTTTAACTGCTGTTGACGGAAGTTTGCTGGAAACATGGATGGTCCACCATTACCTAACTCTCTTGATCTCCTCTCTTCATTCATGCTCTAGAATCTTGGCCTTGTCAAATGCAGAAAATCAGGAGTTCAAAGGAATATATTGGTTATTGCATGCTAAAGCTCTCTTAAAGAATCTGAACTACTAATGGTCAAAGCAAATTGGTGGCAGATAAGAGTCAAAGGAATTCAAGGTTGACTTGACTTAGATCTCTTGTGGGGGCAAAGGGACTCAAGACTGATGACATGTTTGACTCCTCCCTCAGGCTCACCTGGTCATCTCCTAGAAGCCTTCTTCTATTGATTCATCAAAATTACAGCTGGCTACTGAGCATCTCCCCCATCCATATATCCACTTGTCCCTCAAGTTGCTGTCTTCTTGAGCATCAGCAACCTTCTTTTCGAAGACACTTCACCTCCAGTTAAGTTCCCAGTGTGCCTCTCCACTGCATGAAAGTAGCCCAAACTGAGAGACAGGCTGCTTCGTTCTTCCCTGACATCAAGAGCAGCTCAGGCAACCCCTGAGAAGGTCTTGGTTTCTTGTGTCAAAGGAAAGTCGAAGTAAAATCCAGGCTCGCCGTTCTAGAGCCAAGAGTCTTATCAAAAAAATTGCAACCTCATCTGTTCTAACTTTCTTTCCTGGGAAAGCATCCAATGTCAATGTTTATATTGTACTCACAGGTTTTCTGACTCTTACTTATCAGCTGGAAGGGAGCCGTGCAGCATGGCTGCTGGCCAAAGGCTCTTTTGCTCGCTCAACTGTTGCCAGTCACCAGACAGGGAGAATGGCAGAGAAACCGGAGGGCCATTCAAGCAAGGCAGAAATGTGGCTGGACTTTCCCTTGCTCCTGCAGCCTCACCCAGGCTGTGACGCCTTGACAGAGCCTTCCCATCTTCTATGCCTTCCCATCTCCTAAAGACGGGCAAGGGTCAGAAAGAGGTAGCGAAAGCATTATTTGAAGAGAGAAATGGACCGTACGGGCAGTCCTCAACTTACAATATTTGTTTAGCAACTGTTCAACATTTCAGTGGCACTAGGGGACAAGAGAGGAGCCTCCACAAAGAGTGTAGGAATCTTACACTTGGGTGTAAGAGTTGGCTAATTCTTCTACAATCCTTATATCGCCTGGCTTAAAACACTTCACTAGGAGAAGGCCTCAGGAAAACAGTCCTCCTAAGGACTTAGCATAAAGAAGTCTCAGACAACCATCCAAACAATGCAAATCAAGAAGGTGCCACAATCTAAGTGAATAAATAAACATAACAGGACTGGGAAAGGTGACTTACAACCAATCCCCAGGCTTACAAACCGTTGCAGAGATCCCCACGGTCACATGATCAAAATTCAGATATTTGTGACAGTTGCAGCATCCTGGGGCCCTGGGATCACTATTTGCAACCTTCCCGTTCAGCTTCAGACAAGCAAAGTCATTTGGGGAAGCCAGATCCGCTTAATGTGTTGGATAAGAACTAAGATGGCGGACCTACCGGGGTTAGCTCCGTGATGAAGCGGAGCCCTCGGCGGAATTGGGGGGGCCTCTCGAGGGTCAGGGGCTTTGCCGCGACCCTAGTTTAGGGAGCTGAGCTTGCTGGCAGCCTGTTGGGGTGACTCCCCGGCCCCGGAGAACTCGGCTGGGCGGAGGATTTCGGAGGATTCGGCCCGGCGGAGGATTTGATTGGGCGAAGGACTCGGCCCGGCGAAGGACTCGGCCCGGCAAAGGACTCGGCCCGGCGGAGGATCCGGCTGGGACGGAGGACTCGGCGGGGGCCCGGCTGGGACAGAGGACTCGGCCCGGCGAAGGACTCGGCCCGGCGGAGGATCCGGCTGGGACAGAGGACTTGGCGGGGGCCCGGTGGAGCGTGCCCGGGCTTGTGTGCCCGGGCTTGGCGGGAGCCGGTGAGTGCCCGACGGGCGCGGATGCCTGTGCCTGTGCCTTGCGGAGGCCGAGGGCCGAGGGAGTCGACGGCCGATTAGTCCGAGGCCTTTCGCCAGAAGATCCTGCGGCCGGCTTCTGGCGGCCCGAGGGAGTCGACCTGCGGTGGCTTTTGGCGGCCCGAGGGAGTCGACCTGTGGTGGCTTTCGATGGTCAGAGGGAGTCGACCGGCGGTGGCTCCGTAGGCCGCCAAAAAGATCTGACGGCCGGTCGCAAATATGGACGCGGCGAAGGCCCGACGTAGGCCCGGCGACTTGTATGGTTGGGGCCCGGCAGCCTGTAGGCCGAGGTTGTTGGCGGCTGGATGGCAGGGGGGAAGTCGGCAGCCACTCCGGAAGATCGCCCTACCGCTGCTGAGGCCTTGGGGGTGTTTTTTTGCCCCGTGGCTCTATGACGTGGTAGGGGCTGTGCAAGGTTGGCGGAAACCGGCAAGAGGATGCTGGGGGCGAGGGGGCCCAATGGAGGTCCGGTGGAGGCTTGGAGGGGGCTGCCTGCCCCCTCGCCTCCCCCCCTCACCCCTTATTTTTTGTTCATTCTGCACTCTTTACCATTCCCCCCCCCCATAAGGACAAGGACAATTGTTGCTGCTAGTTTTCTTTTTTCATCTACCTCAGGTCCCTGAACTAGACTGACTATCATGAGGCCTTTCCCCCCCCCCTCTTCTGCTGTTGGACCTCCCGTTGACGATCGGAATGTACCTCAGGACGGAACTGCTGGCTCTGCGCGATTCCCCCCTCGCGCAGGCATGGCCTAGTATAATCCTAAGGGCCTGCCTCGATGAAGGGGTGTGGAACCCCGAGAGGTGGTATGCAGCAAGAAGGGAATCAAAGAAAAGAAAATTAAGAGATTTTTTAGAGGGGTGTTTTGTCAAATTTTTAGGGGGTTCGGGGATGGCCAGGGGGGGCACGGGGGATGCCTCCCTGAGGCCAAGGCCAGACCTGNATGTTGGGATTTGACATCCAAAAGTCTTAAAGTTGCCAAGGTTGGACACCCTTGATTTATGTTATTGACGTGAGGGCCCTTACCAGTTTTGCTTCACCATGGCTTTCGGGGTCAAGGGATGACTTCAGTTGAAGAGAATAAACTATTGCATCGTGCCTGCCATGATGTCAGGGCCCAGGGGTGGAGCAGTTCATCTGGCATATTCATTTATTTTATAAATGTTCCGATGAGCACAAAAGGCAGCTAAAAAAAACAATGAAAATAAAAATATATAATATATGAAGTTAAAAGTACAAATGAAAATTAGCAGTAAAATAAATACTTGAATCAAATAACAGGTTAAGAACTTGGTGAAAGAGATGTATCTTTACAGATTTCCTAAAGATTGACAGGGTATGACTAACTGCTACTCCTGAGGAAGTGTAGACTCTTCCCCTGTGATAGAAGGATGAGCTTCTTACAACAGTGGTATCTTTGAAAGGGCCTCTCCTACCAGCATTTAAAAGTTCCCAAGTTCCTATTGGGAAAGGTGGTTCTTTAGACAGTCTGGCATTAAGCTGTTTTAGAGTTTTCTACAATTCTATTAACTCTTGTTTGGCTCCAATTTAGTGCTGATTGTTAGTTGACTAGATTCTTGTGCATAGGCTTGGGCAATAAATCAGTTTGACTAGAACATAACGTGATTCTTGATTCTTCACACCTGAGAGTCTGCTTAGATACATATGTCAAGCCCAAGTCCAAATTCATGATTTTTCCATAAGAAAACAAACTGACTTCCAAGCTGATCATCACAGATAAATACATAAGTGGACCCAGCAATAAGAACATAAGGCATTTAATTGTAGCCATTCCCAATGCAGTGAAATGTATTGTACTATAAATCACACTAACTTTATAACAATACATATACATCACCATATGCATATTTTATGTAAACATATTTGCTTTTTCAGTAAAAAAAATATCTCCTGTTTTTAGCAATATAGAAAGGAACCTCCTTTCCTTGGCTTAGTTGTCCTTCACCATAATCTTTGATTTGTTTCTGTTCTGCTCTTTTGAAAAAGCATGGACTAGAGGACGTACTACTCCCTTTTTGTCCTGCTTGTGAATGTTTTTGGAAGAAACCTAGTTGGCAGCCAGTAGAAACAATGCTGGATAAAAATAGCCTGAACTATCAAATCAGGAGTAGGCAACTTTTTTGATCATGATAAGCACACATGGAATGCTCATATAAAATATCAGCCATTGAGGGTGTTCACAGTATAGCCAAATATAATAAATAGGGTGTATTCACAAATGGCGAGTACAGTTGATTATAATACATCACTAATTTTCAGAAAGCAAATTGAAAAAAGTTGTTCCCTGTCCTCCATTCTAGCATCAGGATGTTCTATCATCCCAGTTTCATTTTGTGTGTGTGTGGGATTCATGAACATAGCATCAGGTAAAGCACCCACACACTTTCATTTTATAAGAATGCTTCTGCTTGTATGTGGCAACAGAGACTACTGTGTATTAAAAATAAAGATGTGGGGTCCTTGGTGCTCTCTGAGCCTGGGTGTTATCCAACTAGGTAACATCAGTAGTGCTAGGATCACCTGCTGATGTAACCTAGTTGGGTAATGAAACACAGCCAAGAAAACAACCAAGCTCAGAGAGCACCAAGGACCCTTCATTTCAACCCTGAGCTAGCAATCTTTTATTGAAATGAAGATGTTGCTAGAGTAAAGGACTTTAGTTTGAAACATGTCAACTTCTCATTTAAAAGAAAAAATAAATTCTGTTTTATAAAGTAGCCCTGGGTATCTATGGATGCTTCATTAGCTGTCCCTGAGCTGAGCTTTCCATTTTCTAATTTCATAAATTGATTTGCTCCTTTCTTCTAACCTCCTGTGGCATCTAACTAAAGGCCTTTTTCATGTCAATTACAAGATTTTTCTTCTTCTTCTCCCTCCTCCTCTTCCTTCTTCTAGCAATCCTTTTTGCTTTTCAGCTGACCCTGTTCTCTCTTCTACACTCTCACTTCCTTTCATAAAATGAGACTATTTTTTCAGATCCTTCTTGAGGAACCAGAGAAAAATGGATGCAGGAGTACTGAATGGTGTTTACCCTCAGCCTGCACACTAAATAAATGGACAGGGGAATGGTTTCTTCCATCATCCCAAATTAAAATTCATACCCTTTAACCTTCTGAAATAGCCAAGATCTCTGTCGTTAAGACTGATTCATAGGATGCCTTGATATTCTCCATTATTTGTAGGCCTGGGAATCCCAAACAAACATTTGTGAAATCCATTTTGAAAGACGTTAACACTTGTGAAACCCATGTGCCCCAGAGGGATTAGATAAATTTCCATGTCAAATATTTGAAGCAGAGCACTTCTGCAGAAACAGTGGGCTTTTTTGTGTGTGTTTTGATGCCTTTCATTTCCATAAACTAGATTACTTTCTGAAATTACTTTCACACAGAGAACAGTTTCTATTGAATTCCAGTCAGTGAGCTCCTTGGAGTGTGAGGTGAATAAAAATATCAGCAGGCCAAATGTCACTTCCAAGATTTGCAGGCATTTGGGTTTCATAAAGAGGGCAGAATGAGTTTCAGATTTTTATCTTGAAAAGAGTTAAAGATACACCAAACCAGATTGTCTTAGAATAATTGCTAATCTGCTCCCTACATTATGCAGCTCATTGGCTTCCTTTTCTTCCCATATCTTGCTAATAAGAAGTTGATCTGTTTGTTTGAGGAGAGATTTTCTGGCCACCTCTTGAATGCCATAGTTTGCCTCTTCCAAAGACTAACACAGTAGTTGCTATTACCACACTTTGGTGCTACAGAGAAACAAAGAGGTCAGCAAACCTAGTGACAACCTGTTAGGGACCTCACCATCTGTCATTCATGCATGGCACTCTCTGCTCTTGGGAAGTGGAAAAGGATATTGATAACTACAGAAACTCCCCATGTGCAATCCACTCTGCTTTCCACCACCTCCTAGTTCTGTGTGATGAGTAATTAACTAAGCAGAGAAGCTCTCCAAAAATTGTGGTAAGCAGGGCTTTTTTTCTCATAGAACGCCCAGAACGGAGTTCCTGCACCTTTTTTGGATGGAACCTTGTAGGGTAGGCAAGGCGGGTTGTATGACATGTGTGAGTTCCGGCACCGTTTTTTTTTTTTTTTTACAAAAAAGCACTGGTGGTAAGAGTGTTTTTTTGACAAACATGCTAGAAGGGAGTTTTCAAAAGTTCTTTTTTAAAAATATTTCATTGTAACACAAAAGTAATATTGCCGTTTCTAAAATGGAAGTGACCTGCTGAGTAGTTTCTACTATTTTGTTTTTGGTTTCTTAGTATAGCTAAGAGTATTGTGCAAACAGTATTTCCATTGATCTATCTTTCTTTTTCTTTCTTTCTTTCTTTCTTTCTTTCTTTCTTTCTTTCTTTCTTTCTTTCCTTTCTTTCTTTCTTTCTTTCTTTCTTTCTTTCTTTCTTTCTTTCTTTCTTTCCTTTCTTTTCTTTTCTTTTCTTTTGTTTTTCTGCCTGCCTGCCTTCATTTCTTTTTCAATACATTGCAAAAGTGCAAACCAGTATGATTGCCTATCTGGCTTATATCATGATTCATTTGGGATTGGTTTTATTAATATGCCAGAACATATGGGCACCTTTTTAAAAAAAAATGTAATTGTGATTATTATCTTGTTAGAATTGTTTGTTTTGCATGTTTTGTTAATGCAATTCTGAGGATAAGGTAAAGTGCAAATGAAGAAACTGAAGTTATGCTCCAAGTCTAGATTTATATATATAATCCTAGTTAAACTGAAATTCAGAAAAAGATCCAGTGAATAATGCACTAGATCAACCATAATAAGAAAAAACAAAGAGTGGAAATCCTAGAACATCTTAATTTCTTCATGCAAACTATACACACAGGACTGGAAGCTACAGGCCAAACAGAATGTGACGAAGCAGACTAGCTCCAGATCAGCAAAGGAGTAGGATAAGGCTGTATACTGCCTTATCCTACTGTATACTGTATGGGCTGTATACTGCCCCTCCTGGCTGGTACTGGCTGCCCCGGAGGGTACACGAGCCTGGCTCCAGGGAATTATAAACGCTTCCCTACGGGAGGGTGTCTTCCCCACAGCCCTGAAGGAGGCAGTGGTGAGGCCCCTTCTTAAGAAGCCTTCCCTGGACCCAGATGCATTGGCTAACTATCGCCCGGTCTCCAACCTTCGCTTTGTGGTGAAGGTTGTTGAGAGTGTGGTTGCGCAGCAATTCCCCCGGCGCCTGGAGGAAACAGTCTATCTAGACCCGCTCCAGTTGGGCTTCAGGCCAGGGTACAGCACGGAAACGGCATTGGTCACATTGGTGAATGATCTCTGGAGGGCCCGGGACAGGGGTTATTCCTCTGTCCTAGTTCTTTTGGACCTCTCAGCGGCTTTTGATACCGTGGGCCACGGTATCATGCTGCGGCGCCTGGTGGGGTTGGGAGTGGGAGGTACCATTATGCGATGGTTCTCCTCCTTCCTCACCGACCGTACGCAGTCTGTATTAGCAGGGGGACAGAGGTCGACCCCAAGGCCCCTAACTTGTGGGGTGCCACAAGGGTCGGTCCTCTCTCCCCTATTGTTCAATATTTATGTGAAACCGCTGGGTGAGATCATCCGTGGCTTTGGGGTGGATTTCCATCAGTACGCTGATGATACTCAGCTGTACATCTCCACCCCAGGCCACCCCAATGATGCCCTTGACGTGATGGCCCGGTGCCTGGAGGCCGTACGGGTCTGGATGGGGAGAAACAGACTCAGGCTCAACCCTTCCAAGACCGAGTGGCTGTGGTTGCCGGCGCCCTGGCATAGTCAGCTGACTCCGTCGCTGACTATAGGGGGCGAAATTTTGGCCCCCTCGGAGAGGGTGCGCAATCTGGGTGTCCTCCTGGATCCACGGCTGACACTAGAAGACCAGCTGACGGCCGTGGCCAGGGGGGCGTTCTACCGGGTACGCCTGGTTTACCAGTTGCGGCCTTTTCTGGACCGGGACGCCTTGCGCACAGTCACCCATGCTCTTGTCACCTCCCGCCTGGACTACTGTAATGCTCTCTACATGGGGAGCACCCGGAGGCTCCAGCTAGTCCAGAATGCAGCCGCGCGGGCGGTGATGGGAGTGACTCGTCGCTCCCATGTAACGCCGCTTTTATGCGAGCTGCACTGGCTGCCGGTGGCTTTCCAGGTGCGCTTCAAGGTGTTGATTATCATCTTCAAAGCGCTCCATGGCATCGGACCTGGTTATCTCCGAGACCGCCTTCTGCCTCCGATTACCTCTCATCGGCCGATACGCTCCCACAGAGAGGGTCTCCTCAGGGTGCCGTCAGCCAGACAGTGCCGGCTGGCGACCCCNCAAGTTAGCAGGACTGGTCTAAGGGTTATTTTAATTTGGTTTTAAAATAATTTAAAATGAATTTTCGGTTCTAGAGTAATGTTTCATTTTAATTGGCATGTTGAGTTTGGCATTTTTGTATTTGTGTATTTGTTTTTGAATGGTTGTAAGCCGCCCTGAGTCCGCAGGGAGAAGGGCGGGGTAGAAATATAATTAATAATAATAATAATAATAATAATAATAATAATAATAATAATAATAATAATAATAATAATAATAATAATAATAATAATAATAATAATAATGACTGCATGATTCATGGCAAACAAAGTTTGTAAAACCAAGCGTGACTCACTTAACAATCTGCTTAGCAATGAAAATTCTGATGCCCGTTGTGGTTGTGAGTTGAGGACCTCTGTAGTTGTAGATCTATATAGTTTAAGGAAAGGCAGACAAAAGATAAGAACAATAACAATAATGTTGGAAGGGACCTTAGAGGCCTTCTAGTCCAACCCCTTGCTCAGGCAAGAAACCCTATTCAATGTCCGTATTGAAAAGGTACAAATTACGTATGGTGCATTGAAAGTGGATACTTTCTAGACAGAAGTTTTTCTTCTCATAATAAGCTGAAAACTGTTGGGAAACTGACAATAAAGACATTGGAGACATCACAGGTGCTTCAGAGGTCACTAATCTAAGGTCTCTTTTGGAGCGAAGGCCCGCAAGGTAGCCAAGGGGAATGGCAAGCCACTTCAAAGAGCTAGAATCTTAGATGAGCCACTTCAAAGAGCTAGAACCTGAGATGAAAGGAATCTCATGTTGGCAGCTCAGAAGAGGAGTAACTGGAAGTTTGGTTCCAGTTTGTCATCCATCTTGGTTTGTTCCTCAAAGCAGCTACTTCATAGCACTGAGTGGTGGGGCCAGTCCTAGGAAAGGCCAATGATCTGGTTCAGAATAAGATAGCTTTCTTTATCTCCTGCACTAGAATCTCCAACAGTTCTGCTTGAAGGATCCTTGCAACCTACTTTTCTTTGGATGTCAAGAATACTCCAATGCAGATGGACCAACTAAAGAGTTAACCATTGACTTCGTGCTCAGAGAAAGAGTTTCCAAAATGCCACAGCCCAGCTACAGATGACATTTCCTCCTCCTTTTCCCTCCCTGGCAGCCGTTCTTCATCAATTCTGCAGGTCCTCAGGTCAGGATTGGTCCTGCCAAATGAAGCAATAAGCAATATTTATGAAACAGGCCCCAAAACAGGAATGGTATTTTACATAGTGTTTTAATGCCAACTGAAAAAACAGACCCCGAGACACAAAAGCTTCAGCCCTGAAGTTCAACAGCTGTTGCTCTATTCACCAAGCCTCTGGCACTTCCAAAGTTGTGGACCACACAACCTTTCCTGAAGCACACCACAAAAGAGAAGGTCTCCTGGCTGTCAATAAAAGGAGAAATTCGAAGATACGGGTTCAGTGAGAATATACCGTGGTTTTGATGTCTGAATTTCACATAAACTTCAGAAGGAACAATGCTCATCTCATGTTTATAGTGCCTAAATCCTCAGAGAGCACAGTGTTGTTTTCTTCCTTAGGCAAGTGTGGGAAGGTATTAATAGGAGCAGTCAAATAATTCTTTCCAGACAGCTGTTGGACAGATGATGTTTTAGCTCTTCATTCATATTTAAAACGTATTTGAGCTGGCAGAACCTCCCAGGACCCTGATCAGATTAGGAACAGAGGAACAGTGCCTCTGACTGAATAAGATTATCAGCCCATCTAATTCAGTGTTGATTTACTGGTTGTCCATCTTGGGGACTTCTAATGGAGATATTTCCCAACCCTTGTAGGGATTAAAACTGGGACCACCATCTTACAAAGCAGGCTTTCTTTCTCTATTGGGGTATCAAAGATTTGTGTTCTGCTGTCACTTGGATAAGGTTGTCGTACTCTTGTTCCTTAATAAACTCTACGTCAGGACAAGGAGTGACCTTCATTGCAGGTATCAATGAAGCATCACAAGGGATGTGAACCTCTTGGGCTTTTTTCATCCCATAAAAACAAGGGGAACAATCCATCCATGTCCCCAGGTGCAAATCATCTCAGTTTCATGCATCCTATAATCACACATTCCCTTATTCACTGAACGTGTATAGCAGAATATACTGTAATCACCTCAGATATCTATACATTCAGTTCTTCCTGGCCAGATTTTCCCATCGGAATAGGGGCAGGGCTGAGAACTTGTTCTCTCAAATTCAAAGAATTAAAAACATGTTGAGATGCTGTGGTCAGAGAGCCCCCCAAATTTTCCCTATCCCCTCCCTTTTCTTTAGAGATTCCTCTAGATGAGACCCACAGTTTCGGAAATGAAGATAGGTCTATCCCCATTCATTCAGACCTGACTGGAGAGACAATTTAGGAGTCAAACAGTTGAGGGTAGCAGGACTGGAGAACCAAAAATGAAATATATATCATTTATATATATCAACTTAATGAGGTGCCTACCTTCAATTTCGTTTGGATTTCTTGCTGTTGGGATGAGGCCAAGAAAACAGATAAGGTTCTTGGAAAGGAAGGAAGGATGCCATTAAATTAACTAAATTTAAAATTAATTATAAAGCAAACCAGGCTGAGTTAGTACAATTTGAATTCAGCTGGCAGACAGAGCGGAATAAAATTATAAAAGTTGGCTATGTAGTTTATTAATATATTTCATTCAGGTATCCGCTGCAGGCCACCAAAACTCAAAAAAAAAGTACCACTTAAGAGGGTTTATCCATTCCAGGAATTCAGTAGACCAAACTGAGGTAAAACTTCCGAAGTTTTCTTAATGATTCTGAACACCATCGCAGGCAGCATGCCGGGGGGGGGGGGGGGGGGAGAAAGATGTTTTTCCTCTAAGTTGTCCATTTAAGGAAAAACTGAGGATGTGAAGAGCAGAGAAGCAAATATTGCCAGATATATTTTTTTCTAGCTCTTTGCCCAAAAAGAAAAGTTAAAGAACGTGAGTAGGTTGCTAAAAGTTTGTGTCTGGGCCATTGCAAAAAAAAAAAAAAGATACTTCTGCAATCTTAGAAAAACCTTAGGTACAGGCAATCCTGAACTTATGACCACAACTCAGTCCAAAATTTCTGTGGCTAAGCAAGATAGTTCTTTTGCTCCATTTTACAACTTTCTTACTGCAGTTGTTAAGTGAATCACTAAGTTGTTAAATTAGTAACAAAAGTCATTTAGTGAATCTGGCTTCCCTATTGTAACTTTGAACGGTCACTAAATGGACTGTTGTACATCAAGGGCTACCTGTATCAGATTGTGAAGTCTAGTCATCTTTGTAGTGAGGAGAAAATTCAGTGAAATCTGTCAGCTTCATACTGATGGAGAGACAACTCAGAGAATAAGACTGTGTACGGTTCCATTAATTCCTTAAAAAGTAGCCTCTAACTATCTGTATAGTTGTATTTATCTAAAATTTTATTTACTTATTTATTATTCCCATTTGTAGAACTGCCCATTTCACAGTCAAGAAAGTCTAGTCAATTAACAATGAAAACCATCCTTAAGAAAAGGACATGTTAAAAACTCCTCCGATGAGGAGCAGAGTCTACTGAGCGGTAAAGAATGGGGCACGGGAGGAAAGCCACTGCAATAAGAATCAGGGGTTACAGAGATATCTTCTGCAGCTGAACTGTTCCCACAACACTAACTAGCTGCCATGCTTTCATCTCGGGGAGATTGCCACAAACCCACAGTAAATGTCATCTCCTTTGGACACAGTTTGGGATTTCCATAATTGGAGGCTTCCCATCCAGTTCCCAAGGTTAGTTGATGGCAAGCTTTGTCTTCAAGGACCAATCTTCTCCCAGGTTTGTCCCTCCTTCCCTAAGGACATTATACCCCCAGAAATAATTTTATTAGACCCCCTTCACAAGGGGGAGCAATTAATTTTCCTAATGGGCCACGTGAGAAACTGGAACTGTTTTGAAGAGCCACCACTCCACCCCTGATGTTCCCCAGTCAAGGGAAGTAAACAGGAAGAAAAATTTCAGCTACACCCCAAATTCTCTGAATTTCACTCACTCCTATTCAGGAGAGGATGCTTTTTTTTCCCCTGGATCCTCCCTAACAAAATGCCTCAACAATCAAGAAACAAGCAACAACACAACCACTTTGCATGCCAGGTTCTCCCCTTGGCATCTCTAGTGAAAAATATCCAGAGAAGAGGTGAGTGCGAAACCTTTCTCTGCCATTGATCAGCAAAATCAGCAGGTAACATTTTGTCCAAAGAATTCTACCGTGGACCAAAGACGAAAGCAACATATTTGGATCTAACTGACTACATGGAGTGATAACTCCCATGTAGCCCAGCCTTAAACTGTCTTTCCTCTTCTCTAACAAAAGGCATTTTTATTGGAAACATTCAGAGCTTAAAGCCCTCTGGAGCTGTTGTCAGTGGAAAAGCTGGAGAACATTTCAGCCAGCGAAAGCATGTAATGATCTGTCTTAAATAATGGCATTTTATCCTCCAGCAGACCAAAGAAGTAACTATTCCTCCATGGCCTGGAGAGTAATTTCCTCTTGAGGTTTTGTTGTTTAAAAAAAATATAAATGCTTACGGAGAAGTCAATATTTCAGGAACTTTGGTCCCTCAGCGTTAAAGGAAATGAGTTTTCCACCCATTTTCCAGACAAGATCTGCTTCTGCTAAGCACTTCCTGAGCTTTTCTGGGACATGAAAATCAGTGCAAGTGCTATGCACTCTCCCTGGCAAAGAAAATACAAAATGGAGAACATCACTGCAGAATTATTCTCAGGTTTATGTTATTTGAAGAACTTACATAGTCATCTATCTCATATAGTGATCCTGGGAGGCTTGCAACAACCTAGAAAAACAAGAATAAAAACAACACATCTCTCCCAACCAGGTCCCAGACGAACCAGATTGCTAGCCTCCTAATTCAACCTGCATCCAAGCCCAAGCCCTGGGGGAAGAGTCAGGTCCCCATGGCCTTCAGGAAGTCTAGGGACCCCTAGAATCTCAGACAAGAGGGTCTTCCAAAGGATCGGGGGTGGCTACAGAGAAGATGAGTCTCCAAGCTGGCAATAAACCTATATATTCATTTGAACTGCCTGGACTCCAGATTTTCCCACGTTTGACAATAAGTCTTTTGCACTACCACTAGTAGTATCACCAAGGCTGCCAGCTGAGGTGCCAAAGCCACATGATATATATCTTCAACAAGCCACCCTCACTATCAGAGGCCTTGTGCTCAGATGCAAGCTGTATATCTTCAATGAAGTGCAGGAATTTTTTCAAGGAAACTTCTGAGCTGAGATGATGGAAAGCTTTCTGGGGAGCTGGAGATAGATGGCAGGAAGAAAACTCACCAGTTTGATGCCTGGAAAATGAGTCTCCATGATTGATCGTCTTCTCAGGGGTAAATTAGGAATAAGTAAACCCTTTCTCCAAGGGCAGCTGTTCCGTGAGAATGCCCCCAATGTATGCTCCAACGTCACATGTGCCATATAACCATGGGCCTATCCCTCCATCACAGCTACCTATTTCAACAATTCATCTGAAATTCTTGGAAAATGCCACCACTATCCTGTTTCACAGCTCCAATGCAGGCTCACCAAGACCTCGTAAGACCTCTTAGTTGTTTTTATTAGGATATAATTCAGCTCTCGGAGGATTATTCCTCATTAATCAATTAGCAAAGACATTGCAGCAATCATTCTGAACTTGCTTTCTACACCGTGATCAAGATTTGCAGCTCATTAAGGCACCGCAGATTTATATGCCAAGCTGTTAATATGTTGTATATATAATTATATCATGGCCAGGTCAGCTAATGGCTCCCCAAATTACAGGAAACTGATTGAAATAACCTCTTTTTATTATAAAAAAAACCCACACACTGTGATTAGCAATTAATTGATTTCTGGAACAGATTGCTTTGTATTACTTCACTCTTATATAAAAGAAAAATCTGTCCAGAAACTGACAGTTTTAGAAGAGCGGTGTTTAATAAGGATGTGTGGTTTTTGTGTGCTTTGGGACAGATGTCTTCTTTGGACCCTCTGATAGATTAAGAAATCCACGGGCAATTGAGTTCCCACCGAATCGTTATTGTGAAAAAAGGGCCGCTGTTTTTAAAAAGCCATTCCCAATCTAATTTTTTAGCAAATTGACACTACCAAGAACAATCCGGAGCAGCATTTCATTGGTAGAATTCTTAACTCCACTTTGAAGTTTGAGCTTCCCTTCAAAGTCTTTCTCAGAAGGTCTTCTCAGTGGATCTCTGGTGATCTCTGAGCTTGGTTGTTGACATGTAGATTTCATGACCCAATGAGGCAACATCACAAATGAGCCGTGGTGGCGCAGTGGTTAGAGTGCAGTACTGCATGCTATTTCTGCTGACTGCCAGCTGCCTGCAGTTTGGCAGTTTGATTCTCACCGGCTCAAAGTTGATTGCCTTCCTTCCATCCTTTAGAAGTCGGTAAAATGAGGACCCAGATTGTTTGGGGGCAATAGGCTGACTCTGTAAACTGCTTAGAGAGGGTTGTAAAGCACTGTGAAGTGGTATATAAGTCTAAGTGCTTTTGTTATTGCTATCACTGTTACTAGCACTGATGATGTTGCTTAGTTCAGTAATGAAACACCTGCAAGTCAACAACTAAGCTCAGAGAGCACCAAGGACTCCATATCTTGTTCTTCCATCGCAACCATTTTCCCTTCTCTTCTGCTCACCTTCCTTTTTGCAAAAAGGTGGCATCAGACTCCTTCTGTTTCTGCAAGTTACAGAGCATTTTTTTCATCCAAAAGAGAGCTCCGAGCCCAGTTTGCCTTTAAACAGCCATGCAAAGCTCTCCAATCTCCTACGAACCAAACTGTTTGAGGGATATCAGAGATTGTATTTCTAGGTGGATTAACACCACACACAAATGCGGCTGAGCAGGTCCACATGGCCCATTTGCTTTCAAGGAAGTGCTACATCTGGAGAGAACCCAGCAGGATTCCATTCAGCTCCGGAGGAGCTTACCCAATGAACACCTCCAGAGAATCCCTTCCTTTCAAAATTGCTTCGTCTCCACTGCATCCCAGCAGGTGTTCACACATGCTTCCTTTGAGCATGTTGCTAAAGAAAGGAGGGGAGCTCTTTTGGAGAGGCAAAGAGACGTAGGGCAACATCTACTTCATCATAGATACCTACTGTACTTCAGTTTCTGTGGCATGGAGGTAGATCATTAGCTGCCCTCAGCCATTGCTATCTTTATTATTTCATTTGAATTCAACAGCAAATTCAGCTTCTGAATTCTGTGTAAGAAAGGGGACTTGGTCCTTTTAGAGATAATCTAGATCAGGGGGTCTTCAAACTTGGCCCTTTTATGACTTGTGGACTTCAACTCCCAGAATTCCTCAGGCAGCATGCCTGGCTGAGGAATTCTGGGAGTTGAAGTCCACAAGTCATAAAAGGGCCAAGTTTGAAGACCCCTGATCTAGAGGTACATCGAGATATTGCACATTTGTTTAGCATTACACTCCTGGAACATTCATCCCAGATGGACCTTTCAATCCAGTTGTAATCAGTTGTTTGAACAGAATAACAGATTTAGAAGAGCATATCTAACGCCTTGCTCGAGCAGAAGACTCTATACCATTTCAGACAAATGGCTGTCCAATCTCTTCTTGAAAATCTCCAGTGTTTGGAGCATTCACAGCTTCTGGGGGTACGTTGTTCCACTGATAATTGTTCTAACTGTCAGGAAATTTCTCCTTAGTTCTAGGTTGCTTCTCTCTTTGATTTCTGGATTGAACACATTCCAGACGTATGGTGGCTTGTATACAAGTTCTGATCCTTCCAAAATCCTTTGGAGAGGAAGACTACTCCCCCATCTTCCTCTTAATGTTCCCCATATGCAATATATCCCACTCAGGATCAGATTTCATAGTGTACTCAGATATCAGCATAGAGAATTTTTTTTAACCACAATAAAAAAAAACCTCTCACCACTCCTGTCATCTCGTGGTCTTCAGATTTTTGAACTTTTGATCTGATCTGAGCTCCTGTTAACAATTCCCAGCTCTCTAATCCAGTCTTTCTCAACCTTGGCACCTTTAAGACGTGTGGACTTCAACTCCCAGAATTCCCTAGCTGGGGAATTCTGGGAGTTCAATTCCACACATTTTAAAGCTGCCAGGATTGCGATACTCCGCTCTAACTGAACTCACAGAACTGTTGCAAGAATGCTTAAATTATGTTTCCTTGCTCTCTGAAGGGAATAACCAGCTGGAATATAACAAAATATAACAAAACGGACCTGAACTGTGTTTATACAATCTGGAACAGAAGGATTCATCCAGTTAATTTTCTATCTTCCCATCTTCCTTTTTGTTTTCACCCTTTTTCCTTGCCAACTCCTAAGTTTCTCCCAGCTTTCAAAACGGCTTCAGTCCATTTATCTGGGGATGTCTCCTCCATGACAGATAGCCGAGCTCTTAAGAATAGCAAAAGCTTAATCCTAGACTCCCCCTTAATTTGCCTGAAAACTAATTAACCATTTTCAAAATTGAGTAAAGGCCTCACTTGGTTTCATCCCCTGAGCTAGAGCCCTACTTGTGATGAGGGGGGAGATATTTAAAAATGAATTTCTCAAGCTAAAAGGAGGAGAAGAAGAAGAAGAAAAAGAAGAAAAAAACAGCCTTCAAACCTTGTGTTTAATTGTGCATGTCCTATTTTAAATAACCAGTTCAGCTCCACTTCTTTCAGACAGTGATCCATGGAGATGCTCTTTTTCTATCCATTTGTAGCCCTTTCAGTTTTTTCCTCCAACTGTTCTGATACACCGCTGCTGATAAATGTATTATATTCCATTTAAAAATCCTCCTGAACATTTCTAAATACCTTAAATAGAATTGGTGTATCTGTACCTCTAAGTATGGTTTTAAGACGGTCATTTCCCCATGAAATCCATAATATGGATTCATAAATTCATAAACACGATAGTCAACTAAACCAGGAGTCAGTAAGAAATTATCTACAGGAAGATTTAATTATTTTAAACTTTAATTAAGTAATTAATATTAAACTTATTTTCCAAAGCACCAGAAAGCAAGACAAGAAGCAACGGATGAAAACTAATCAAGGAGAGAAGCAACCTGGAATTAAGGAGAAACTTCCTGACAGTGAGAACAATTAACCAGTGAGACAGCTTGCCTCCAGAATTTGTGGGTGCTCCAACACAGGAGGTCTTTAAAAAGAGACTGGATAGCCATTTGTCTCAAATTGTATAGGGTCTCCTGCTAGAGCAGGAGGTTGGACTAGATGACCTCCAAGGTCCCTTCCAGCTCTATTCTGATCAATTGATTAAATTGTTGCATTCTGATGGCTGCTAGGAAAAAAATAGCAATGTTAGAGATAACAATGGCCTTAAGAAAAGAAATATTCAACATATGTATCTGATAGTTGAATTGCATCAATGCATTCAGCTACCCTGATCTTACCACATAATTATGACTCATGCAGGTGCCCCAAGTTTACCAGGACCTGACACACAAGCAGAACCATCTCCCCCAAAGGTCAGGAAGACCTCAGGAGTGGACAACATAGCCAGGCCTTTTCTATCAACTCTGTTTTCTAATTGTGCAATCGTTATAAAGCCTTTTCTATAATCTTCATCACATCCCTGACAAACAGTCACATCATTGGTGGAAGCTTGAATTTTTGAATTGTTAGCTCCATCTCCAATGTGCTCAAGGAGCTCAGCTCTCCCCCAACTCCATCTGCTCTTGGGGTTCCTCACTTCACAAGACCCAATTCCTGAGCATCTCCTGAAGGGGTCAAGACAAGTCTAGATGAAGGGTGTGACTGTACAGTTAGAAGCTAGCTCCTCTTTTACAAATGTACCAATGGACGCAGAAGAGGGACACAGTTTTGATCACACTTGCAGCCACCATCTTGTCTCTTTTTACACCCACACACCTGTGTGTATCCCAGCCCAATTCTCTGGGGGGGGGGGTTGCATGGAGAGAGAGGCCTATATGTGCTAAAAAAAATCATCTTCTCTTCTGAAATAAAAGAAAATGGTGGTGTCCCCCTTCTCTGATGTGCCCTGAATTTATCTGTGTGTATTGTGAATCTTTCTCCAATTGCTTTGCGATAAATCCCAAGGGACGTTTCAGAAAGAAACAGTAAAAGGGAAATCGAGTTGTTTTAAACAAGAAATGTACCCTGAAAATCCTCTGATCTTCCCATTTGTCATGGCAACAAGCTACCATTGCTTTCCAAACTCTTCAAAAGTGAGCTGTAACTCTGCCTGCACTGGACCATAGTTGGAATCCAGGATCAAGGAGGGAGGGCCAGCCAAAATTCCCCAGGATGGGAGCAGAGAGGTAGCAAATTTCAGGAATGCCCCTGATCCTAGGTTTCCTCACCAAGAAGTTAAAACTTCCCATCCTCTCTAACTGAGCTGTGCAAAAGTCTGGACACCAGGAATCCTTCTAGTTTAATGAAAAGTGACCTGATAGCAGTCTTCCAATATCTGAGGGGCTGTCACGAAGAAGAGAGAGTAGACCTCTTCTCCAAAGCACCCGAAGGCAGGACAAGAAGCAACAGATGGAAACTAGTCAAGGAGAGAAGCAACCTACTGTAGAACTAAGGAGGAATTTCTTCACAGTTAGAACAATTAACCTGTGGTACAGCTTGCCTCCAGAAGTTGTGGGTGCTCGAACACTGGAGGCTTTTAAGAAGAGATTAGACAACCATTCATCTGAAATGGTAGAGGGTTTTCTGCTTGAGCAGGGGGTTGAACTAGAAGACCTCAAAGGTCCCTACCAACTACATTATTCTGTTATTCAGGATCTCCTAATCCTCTTGGAACGAATGAGTGGAAGTCACTTCAGGCCTTCCATTTAATCTCAGGGAAGGTGCAAAGGGAGAATTTGTTTCACCCCAACTGCAGCTGCTGTCAAGAACACACATAGAGACACACACCTCACCCCTTAAAGAAGGTGAGATAAAGTGTGCAATGGATTTTCCACCCTGTCAAATGTGTCAGATCTTTCTATTTTCCTGGGTCCAAAAAGATTCCTAGTGAAAGGCAAGGTGCCAAGTCTTAGATTCCTACAATTTGCAAGACAACACACCAAAACGTGGAGGGGGGGAGATGTTTCTCCTGCAGCGAAGCCCAGAATTGGTTGCTCTGTGGCTTGGTTTCCTTGGAAATTGTTGGCACCATCTTCAAGTCCTCTGGAATGCAAAAAGGGGGTCAACACAACATTTGTCAACAAATGAAAGAAAGAGGAGGGTTTGTCACAAACACAATAATTTCAGGCGTTTAACTAAGTTGAAAACACATCTATGATGAGTCTCAGAACATCAGAAGAATCACTTTTTCCCTCCTGAGGGCAATTTATAATTTCACATATGAAAACTCAGAGTTTGCAAAGGAAAGAGGGGATGGGAAGACTGGATAAACAGTTTTTCTTTTCAATATATCTTACTGTCCCATCCTCAAGCATAGTTACTCTCCATCCTATACCACTTGATTTATTATTGCAACAGTCCTCTGAAGTAGATCAAGCTGAGCGATAGCAATTGGCTGCAGAATCTGGGACCCCTTATTGGTCATACCCCCTAACCACTAGGCAATGCTGTGATCACCAATGGAATATTAGTAGTTCAGGGTTGAACTGTGGAGTCCTTGGTGCTCTCTGAGATTGGTTGTTTTCTTGCAGACATTTCATTATCCAATAGTGCACTGATGATGCTACCTAGTTGGGTAATGAAACATCTGCAAGAATACATCCAAGTTCAGACAGCACCAAGGACCCCACAGTGCTGTGATTGCAGGTAAGATAATCCTTGTCATGGGCAGTGTTAGATCGCGCAGGCAGTAAGACACGAGTCGAGTGACAGTCAGCTCTTGGTTTATTGGCAAGGCATAAGGTAAATCCGGACTGGTTCTCTGGGCCAGGGGAGCCCTCTTTATGGGATTCCCCTGGCTTGTAATCACACAATTCCATTGGCTGGCAAGACCCCGTTGCTAGTTAGCCAACCAGCAACGGAGACCCCGTTGCTAGT
>NW_015386472.1:113290-176171 GCF_001527695.2 Protobothrops mucrosquamatus
AAGACCCCGTTGCTAGTTAGCCAACCAGCAACGGAGACCCCGTTGCTAGTTAGCCAACCAGCAACGGGCATGAAACTGCATGCAGATGGAGAAGGGCAATCACCCTTAATGGGCGATCAATGGTGAAGGGCAATCACCCTTAATGGGTGATCAGGATATGCATAGGGGATTAAGGGGGGGAATACAAGGAACACAACAGGCAGGACTGATGGTTGAAGACTCACAAGGGAGGTGAAGAAAAGAGAGGCTGGACCTCATGGCCCATAGAGGGAAGAGGAAGGTTATGAAAAGAGTCCTTTAAAAAATGAGAAAAAAGGAAGTGAGATTCTTTGGGCCAAACCTTTCGTTGCACTCTCAACAGACTTCAAGAGGACCGCTGCACATTCCACACCAACTTTAAAAAGAGGGGTTGGAACAGGTTTAGGGGACTGCTGAGACTACTAGCCAGGATGTCTATATCTTAGGTATTACAGACCTCAGAGGTGATCAGCTACTCAGAATGGTGAGAAAGTTATTGTACTGACATCCAAGTTGAGGATTTCCCAGGGCACCTGGGTGGCCATGCTGGAAACAAAATGCCTGTATTTGATCCAGTGAGGATTTGCTTTTACTTAGACGTTGCAAATCTCGGAGATTTAGCATGAATCACAACTTTTTTCTGTCTCTCTCCCCCAATGCTGGGCTGTTACATACCATCTGATTTAACTGTCTTTTCAAGTCAACATCCCCGTTTGTTCCACTCCTGCTTTCTGCCCGGGAGGCGCACCTCCCCCTTCCATTACAGACCATCTTGGTGAAATTCCCACCCTCCCCTTTTTTGGATGGGTCTCCTCAATTCCCCCTTTTATTTCCCATGCAATCTTCCAGATTTGATGATGGTGATCATAACGGCTGTTGAGCTGGCCCACTTCTAGCACTCAAGGAAAGTATAGGGTTTCCTGCTTGCGCAGGAGGTTGGGCTAGATAGAAGACCCCCAAGGTCCCTTCCAACTCTGTGATTCTGTGATTCTGAAAGGGCAGTCCACCTCAAGGCCCACATCTCCTTTACTGAACCTTCATTGTTAATCAGATGCAAACATCCACCAGGTGCCATCCTTGGGAGTTAGGATACCAACAGCCTGACACAAAGACAATTGCTGCTAGGGATCCAGCTTAGAGCAGGTCCCTTTTGGCTTCCCTTAAGGTTGTTTTGCTCTTATTTCATTCCCTCCCCCTCCAGCTCCTATTATAAATCCCACCCCTAATCAAATGGATATTTCTGCAGGGGAGAATTAGAGACGTGTCCAATTTTCCTACATTGAAATGTATCCAATGTGCCAATGGATTTGTTTGCTGGCATTACTTTCTCATTAAGAGCACCATGTTAAAAAGCAGGATGCACAAGGGCCTCCTAGAGTGATTTCCCAATTGTACTGTGTGCATGCTTGTACGTGCAAATATAATCCTGCAAGAATAATCTCCTTTTCCTTCTGGTGCTGCTGCTTCTCCTCTTCCTCCTCTTCCTCTTCCTCTTCCTCTTCCTCTTCCTCCTCCTCCTCCTCCTCCCCTCCTCCTTTGCACTGGCCCAGTTGGTTGCAGGGGCTGCTTGCTTGTTGTGTTGTGATGTGCTTGCCCTGTTCACAGGACAAACCATGGATGCCAGGGGCTTGTTGTTTGGCCAGCTTGTTGCACTGAAGATCATAAATCTGCAACAGTAGATGATGCTATTATCCATTCAGTCATTTCGAACGAAGGGTTCAATGCTTGTGTGAATCCTGCCTCTATCTCTGCTCTGCTGGAGATGGTGCTGAGGAGATGTTGTTACGCAACGCCATCACAATTCACATTCTCGAGGGAACAAACATTTCTCAAGTGCAAGTTTCAGAGGCAAACCAGGAGATGTGTTTGTAGATTTCATCTCATTTCTTCCCTCCTGTTCTTTGTGTCTCTCCATTTCAGAAATCTGCTGGGAAGAGGGTTTGAAGGTCTCTATAGGAACCCAAATCTATTAACTTGCAAAATCAATGCGAAGATGGCTGTTCAGATTTGCTCACAGCACCATACGTGACAAGCTACATTAATAATTTTTCTGTAGACTAGTGTTTCTCAACCTCAACAGTTTTAGGATGGGTGGATGTCAGCTCCCAGAATTGAGGTGTTGAGGTGTTCCTCAACCTCAACAAGTTTAAGATAGGTGGCATTGCTAGCTGGGGGAATTCTGGGAGTTGAAGACCACCCATCTAAGGTTGAACTTGAAGTTGAGATTGAGGAACACTGATGCAGACAAGCCAAGCAATCCAAAGGGGGTGATGTCATTTCTTCCCTTTTCCTTTCTTTTCCCCTTCCTCCTCCTCCCCCTCCTCCTCCTCCTCCTCCTCCTCCGAAATCAAACTGAGTCTTGCAGCCAAGATGACTGCAAGATTTCTCCCCAAATCCTTGCTACAACATTCAGGAGGGATGCGGGACAGACTGAGATCCTTCTCGGTTTCAGTTGTGCACTGATCGGAATGCATTCCAGACATTCTCTGCTCGAGGCCTCCTTTTCTTCCCCTGGAGGGTCTTGAACGGAAACAGATGCTGTTAAAGCAAAGCCAAAGTAACTGTTCCCAACTCAGATTAAATGAAGTTGCTGTGAAGTGGCATTTCTTGGCTGAAAAGATACAAGACCAAAATTAGTCATCACAAAGAAAATGTTTCTGTGTTGGATATGCATACAGGTAGTCCTGACTTACAGTTGAGACCAGTTGCTAAGTGGGGCAGTTATTAAATGAATCTTGCCTAATTTTATGACCTTTTTGGGGCATGATCGTTAAGCAACTCAGCACATGGTTTGTAAGTGAAGCACATGGTCATTAAGCAAATCCATCTTCCTCCGCTGACTTTACTTATTGGAACACAGTTGGGAATGTTGCAAACAGTGTTCAGGTGATCCCAGAGCATTGCAAGCATCATAAATCCATGCCAGTCACAAAAGACCTGAAGCTTGATCATGTGACCTCAGGAACACTGTGATGGTCATAAGTGCAAGGTCATAAGTCACTTTTTTCAGTGCTGTCATAACTTTGAATAGTTGCTGAATGAATGGAGAGGAGGAGGAGGAGGAGGAGGAGGAGGAGGAGGAGGAGGAAGCTGCATCACCCATGCACACAAAAAAGGGTAGGGATTCATTCATCTGCTCTGGGCACCATCTTGTCTTGTGTGAGTCCCCCTCCCTGGCTCTTTTGCTCCACAACAGTGTTCCAGTTTTCTCTTCATGGTGCTTGCTTGCCTTTCAAAGCCAGCGAGAGCCCTGTGGCAGCTTTGATGGAGATCACATCCAGTCTGGTTGCCATAGGAACTGAAAAAAAAGGCAGCTTGGCTTGGCTGGAGACAGTGATGTCTTCTGTATCAGGATGAAAACTCAGACAAGAAGACAGAAGGAAGCAGAACCAGGATGGAGAGTCGGGAGCCCGGGAGCCCCTTTTTGTCTCAGAAGCCTCAAGAAGATTTAAATAGAAATGAAGAGGAGCCCACTAAGAGATGCCCACCTAAGCCCAGGATCATAAGAGGCTCCTAAAAACCTTAAATTTGGTCCCACAGACTTTCAGAAGGGGCCATCAATGACCTATTCCGTCCAGCAAAGTTAAATATATTGCAGGCATGGCTATGGAATAATTATTGATTTATTTTAAAGGAAAATGAAACCAAATAAAAAATTAATTTTTGTCCTGGCCTGCGAACTCCACGTGGTGTCAGGAAGGGCATCCAGCCAGCAAATGCTCAGTTCCACCCAGTTGCCCCAACTCTACCCTGAATTAAGGGATTACAGGATTGTAAAAAAGGGAGGGTGCTAAACGTATGGCTTATTGGTTTTTGACCCGCCCCCCTCTCAGCCCTTCCCAACACTATCACCCCTACCTTATTTATTCAAAAATGAATGCTGGTCTCATTCACCTTTATTTTCATGCTATTTTTCTTATTTTGTGCTGCCTCTCACATGCAGTTTTAAAGCTAGGGAGTTATCTGGGCCCAGCAGCTCAGACCCTCCCTCTCAAATGGTGGGGAAATGGGACCCAGAAAAATAACAGAATGTTTTGCAAGGACCCCCTTTCTGCACAATTTCTTCTCTGCTCACGTATTAAACATTTGTCAAGGCTGGATGTTGCGCAAGCTCTCTTCCCTTCCCTCCATCCAACCTCGCCTTCTCAAAGCATATTTCAACAGAAGCATCTAATTGGCAGCCTTTCCTGAATTGAACTCAAACATAGTAGAATTTTAGGAGAAGTGACACATGCGTCTCTATTATCCTGGTGTATCACTCAGCACCAACACTTTTCTGCTGAAAGGAGTGATTCACTCAATCCAGCAACACCAGAACGGTTGGATATGGATTTTGGAAGAAGATAAAAGAGGAGAAAGTCCCATTTCAGAGTCCCCTCCTAGTTCTTTGAGCAACATTGCAGCTTTTGGAGGTGTGACTAGGAACTCAGGAGCAAAGTGATCCCCCTTGGTGGGTTTGTCTGAACACGCCATTGCAAAACAAGCTTTGATGCCACTCGGTTTCTGAACAGAAGCACCCATTGCCAGAGAACAGCCCCTCCTAAGCAGCTTCAAAGTTTGCATGATCCTTCATTTCACGCTAAGCTGGAAGAGCCGGGTTTATTGATATATTTGTTTTCACATAAAACATGGGCTTTTTGATAAAGGCACCGAGATCACAACACTTCGTTTCCAGAAAAGTGCATTTGGTGCCCAAATCCCAGTTTTTAAATATTTCTAAGGAGGAAAGGAAAGTTGTTCTTTTGCAGTACAACAAACAGTCTCGTGGCAACTTAGAAATAAACCCGTTTTATGATGACAGTCAGTTTTGTTGATCAAAGCCAGCTTTGAAAAAAGAGAAGGCGTTGAATTACAAAAGCTCTCAAGAATTAATATCCCTGATCGGTCTCCACACTGTCACAGAATCCTTTGGCTAGGAGTTTGATTTAACTCCATTTTGGAGAGTCAAGTGATTAAAAAGGATAAAAACAAATCCTTTCCCAATAAAAAAATGGCTTCTTCTTTTTTTAAAGAAAAAACAACAACAGTGTCAAATCTATCGTTCTGTCCTGCTGTGACTTTTATTGCCATCCTGAGCTTGCCCCGGAGTTTTTCTCATCCACTCATGCAAGGATTTCCATCTTGCCTTCACATGGAACTGCATTTCGGTAATGAACATCTAATAAAGTGGGTTCCGGAACACCCACTGCAAAAGTTAATTGTGCTCATTTGGGTGTGTCTGTGCCCCTGCTGACACCCCATGATTTGAGATGGCGGCTTCACACCTAGAGAAAAAGCAAGAAATAAATTTGCTGAGACTGGGAAGTGAAAAATGATCCTGCCAAAACACAATGGGGAGGGGGGGGGCAGAACAGCCCTACATAGAACCATTGTCTGTGGCCGCTTTCTGTATTCTGTTGTTGATAAGAAATAACAGAACAGAATAACACAATAGCAGAGCTGGAAGGGACCTTGGAGGTCTTCTAGACCAACCCCCTGCTATACCATTCTGGACAAATGACTGTACAGTCTCTTCTTAAAAACCTCCAGTGATGAAGCACCCACAGTTTCTGAAGGCAAGTCGTTTCAACAATTAATTGTTCTAAATGTCAAAAAAGTTCTCCTTAATTCTAGGTTGGTTCTCTCCTTGATTAGTTTCCGTTAATTAATTCCACTAACGTTATCTGTCTCTTCTCTTTAGTACCTGAGCATTTTACACTAAAAGGATGTGCATATGTAAAAGTGGCAGCAGCTGAGTAAATGGTTGCATATTTGTGAAATGTAAATTTTGATTTTTGTTAAATTAATCTCAATTTGTTGTCACATTGGAACCACTTTAGATGCTTTTAAAAAAATAATAATAGCAAGCTAGTTGATGTGCAAATCTTGTGTAATTTGCTCCTCCAGTGCCAGATGTTTTCCTTAGCTTTTTAGTGACCGTAATGAATGACCTTCCCACAAAATATTGGCTTACTGTATATTTCGTTGCTCAGCTTCATTTCCCAATCTACTATTTTTGGTAGATTCCTGCATATTGATATTCCTGCATATAGTTTCAATTTATGAAATAACTTATCCAGAACCAAACGCAAGCAAATGAGAGTTACAAATGAAATGGAAATTTATAGAATTCCAACACTGGCACCATGATTATTATGGTATTTTTTAAAAACAGAAGTATGTGATTCCTGTTTTTTAAATGTCAGTTTAGATTTTAGATCATGGCAATCATAGTGATGATTCTGCAGATCAAACTATTAGTTTTGACATGCCAGAAACAATACCATCAATCTATTATATCATTGGACACATTGATTAAAAATGGATTTGTATAATCAAAAATTGTAAGCTTGCAAGTATTTTAAATAGGGAATCTCAAAAATATGTGATGCATATAATGTTTCTAAATCTCAAAGCTATCCGAAAATTGCAAAACCATGTCTTACCCAGAACAGGTATCTCTGTACATCAATTTCCATTTTTGTTCTCCATTGACACATTTTCAAAATTTGCTTTTAGCTTTTCCTGGCATCACAGTCTCTACCCTACTTTCAGTTTCTCCCTCCTTTTTCATCATCACATCCAGTGACATACGCATTTGTGAGTCTCTTCTTGCTCTTCCTTTAAAAGGTTCATATGTATTATTTTTTATCATATATATTTGTTCTATTTCCTCCTTCTTTCGATTGATTGATATAGTAGTCTGCCTTTTAATCCATCTAAACTCTGCGTCTTCAAGTGGGGGTGACTTTAATAATCTCCCACGTATGAAACAGCCAATTAAAAATGAAACCATTATTCTACCAGAGTAGCTGGTAAGATGGACAAAAATGGTTGGATTTTGAGATTATAATGAAGAAATGAGTTCTGTTTTGAGTTGCCCTCTGCCAGTAGAAAAATCAAAATGGTGTCCATGAAAAGGCATTCAAATCAGAGATGGCTGCTAAAATGTTCCTGGTCCAAACTAATCAGGTAGGGCTGAATACACCACAGTTATGTGAACCCTAAAATCATGTTTGGGAGAACATGACTCTTTGGCCATTCTTTGCTTTTCTGAATCCAAAAAAATACCCCATGCTTACAACAGGGTGAGCTAAAACAAGCTTGCAGAAGATTGAGACCCCATATTTATCTATTACAGACTAGATCTTTGATTTCTGCAACTGAGAAGCATTGACCCGTGTTGTGGATGGTGGATTTTCTCAAGACAATTGTAAGGAACAGAATTGGAACCAGAAAGGTATTTTGGTGTTCAGCAGGACACGAAGAGAGAACAAACAGGAAGAAAAATTCTGCACCTGTCTTGAAGATCATCTCTTCTCCTCTTGTCAAAATGCAGCAGGGAGTGGTCCAAGGGGCCACGACACTCTGCACGGAGCATCACGTGGCTGTGTTTTCTGCAAATTTCTGGTGAATTGCATTGAATGAAAATCTCTAAGTGCTGGGCATGTTGCCTTTCAATTGTTGTGTTTACAGAAGTAGAAAGGATTGATATGGCAGGGAAAAAAGGCTAGAGGGCGAAGAATTTATGATCCCAAAAGTGCCTGGGCTTGTAACAGAATGAAGCATTCAGAGGCATCGGGTGAAGGGGAGTGTCAAAAATGACAAGGTGGCAACTGTGATTGCATGATTAAAGACCTGTGCAGGTGTGCAGGAGTTCAATTGCACAGAACCCCACCCCACCCCTCCTGCCAGGGACACCCCCAGAAGCATTGAAGTTATTCTGTTAAAGTAGTTTTTTCCATTAACTGTTAGAAAGTAGTTTTGTTTATTCATTTGGTTGTTGTGTTTTTTAGCTGCATAGATGCAATCTATTTAATCCACAGGCAGCAACTGGTCAGAGAAAGAGTCAAAATCATAACAATTGTTTGAAAAGTTGGCCAACCCTGATAGGGGGTACAAGGTGGCCAATGAAGATCATAACAGAACAGAGAGAGTGGGACCATCCAACCTTGGTGTCTACTGGACAACTGGACCCCTGAGCCCCTTTCAAGGATTGTGTTGCTCCCATGGCAATCCTCTGAGTTTCATCAAGAAGAAGAATGAAGAAGGTTTCTAGCAAGTTGGGTGTCTAAAAACATTAATAGTGGACAATAAGGTCCGTTCTATCTCCATCCTGTCTACAGGACAAATGGTGGGACAAGGGCCTCCATTACTCCATAAGTAATGTGTGAATCAGAAAAATATCCAAGATTCTAATTGTGTTTATTGGTCAGAAGTATCTGGGTGAAAGTCCATGCCAGGTGGGACCTCTTATATCTATAAATTAGGTGAGTAGAAAATTTCCAAGCAGTCTCTAGGTGACTTTAACAAACAATCTGTTCCATCTGCCTGTGGAAGATTTTATTTTCCCTTTCCTCCAAATGCTAAAATGTTTATTTCCGTTTGCTCACCTGAAGGGCTTAATGAAAGAAGACTGCATCAGCTCCAATTGCCTATGTCAGAAGGTGCAAGAACCATTAAATATCAGAGAAGAAAGGTTAGTTCAACCCTCTTAGTGGCTGATAATGCAAGGAGCAAAGGGGATGAACACTTCATTTACATCCGCTGCTTTTTCCTGACAAAACTATTTCAACTCCCTTCTCAGTTCATTTGCTAAAGTCACAGCAGGATGAGCAAGTTTGTCAAAGTAATATGGGGGCCGCCATCTTCCATTTGAGAAGCTGACAAGAAGGAAATAGAAGGCAGAAGAGACACGGAGAGGGCCATGGCTCCCCAACCTTCAGCGCAGCCTCCTTCTCTTTGACCTGCTGTGATTCCTTCAAGTTTGTAAGCAAATCACCTTGACCTGAAAAAACTCTAAACAACAACAAAAAGATAATAGCAATTGTTGAAGGGTGATAGGTCTGTGACAAAATGACAAATAGCTCTCTCTCTCACACACACACAGATAAGATCCATGAAATCTGGATCTCTTTCTGCTTCCCTTCACCCGTTTCTAGAACTGGATCCCAAGAACAGATTGGGAAACCAGCCTGACCAAATATACAGGTAGTCCTTGACCTATGATCTTAATGGACCCTGTCCATTACAGTCACAAGCTGTGGCAATCATTAAGGGAGGCGATCATGTGGTGACCTTGCTTAACGACTCCCACACTTCTTTCTTTGATGCAGTTATTAAACAACCATGTTGTTAAGTGGAGCACAGCATTCCTTAGGGTGGGGGAGGTCTGCAAGGACCCTATGGGGCAGGATGGCGGTGGGGGGGGAGAGATGGGGGAATAGGTTGTTAAAGCAAATGACCGCAAGGATGATGTGTTTGAAATGTGGTTTGGGGAAGGTAACTTTGAACAATTGCTAAGTGACTGGTTGTAAATTGAGGACTAAGTTGGGTGGCTTTGGAAATTCTCTCCCTCTGGATATCGGAGTCCTCTCACCTTGTTTCCAAAAGGAGTACCTATCTCAGGGACTGAGTTTTAAGAAAACAAAAGTGCAGAATGGAGAGCAGGGAGTGTTTGCACAAAGTCGAAATGGCGGCTGTGACAGTACAACGGACGTTATGTGCAGGTCACACCACTGCAGTCCCCACCTTGAGTCTGCCGATCACCTAGACACACAGACACAGAGAGATACACACCATGCAACATGGGTTCAATCGCACCAGGTTCACTTCCTTTGTGAGCATAATTGTCGATAGTCCCACAGCCTTGGCCCCGCCTTGAATCTTTTGCCTTAATTGCTCCCCTCCGTAAGCTTCACTTTGAAGGTGAACGCTAATTGATCCCAAACTATAATCATCATTATGCCAAGTTAGCCTGATTAACACCCTGTCTGATGACTGCCTAAGATGGGGTGAAGGCAGGATCCCCCTTTCCAGGCGGGAGCAATGAAATATGGGTTTGTTTTTTTCCCCGTTGCAATCGAAGTACTAATTTCGCTGGAAAATGGCACCACTAATGTGCAGCAATTAATACCCTCACTTGTTCATTTGCAATCATGCATTATTAGCAGAGACCAAAAAAAAAGTGGTAGGAGGAGCCCCACCCCCACCCCTCCCTACATGGCTTTGGAGTGGTGTAATTACAATATCAATAAGAGGGAGGGTTTTCCTTGCTTCAGTGTTAAATAAGCAGCTTGGAAGGGCAGGTAAACCTTGACACACAAACATTGTTAGCAACCGTTCGAAATTACAAGGGTACTGAAAAAAATGTGACTTACAACTGGCCCGCACACTTACAACCGTCACAGCATTCCCACGGCCATATGATCAAAATTTGGGCACCTGGCTATGGCATCCATTGACAATAATTGTAGTGTCCTGGATTCCCACGCTCGCCACTTGCCACTTTCCAAACCAGCTTCTGACAAGCAAAGTCAATGAAAGAAGCTGGATTCGCTTAATGGCCACTTAACAATTGCATTCATTTATTTAACAACGGTGGCAAAAAAAGGTTATAAAATTACATAAATTTAAGCTCACATAAGAGCTCCCTTGCTTAGCAATAGAAATTGTGTTCATATGTTGAGGATGTCAAAATGAAGCAACACCCTCTGCCTTCCCTGTTGCAAGAAACTGGCAACACAACCCTCAATGTTGGCAAGGGGAAGCTTACTTTGTGTAGAAAAGAAAAAAAATCCCCCTTCATCTCCACACACAACCCCCCCCCAAAACCATTTAAAACAAATTGATGGTCAGGTAGGAGACTTCCTTGCAATCCTGTGTGATTTGGGAGATCCGTATTTAAACTCCAGATTCCTACAGGATGCAAAAGCAGAGTTCCCCCCAGCCTTGGCCATCTGATGCTGTGAAAATGTGGCACAACTCCCATCATCCCTGACCATGAGGCCTGGTATTTGGGACTCAGAGGGATTTGTATAAATAAAGATCCATAGACCTTCCTTGCTGGAGGAGAAGCTGCCCCATTCCATGGCCCTGGGCAGCGTTCTTCATGACGTCTTCCCAAAAACTTCTCTCCCTCCAGGTTTTATGGGGTCTTAAATTTGGATGATGCTCAGATGCTCTTGTGTTGGTTGATGTCCGTTGCAACTGGGAGGGTAAATGAGTGGGTCTGGCTATCTCTAGCCCACTTTGGATTGGCCCTAGAAGATTGGAGAAGGGTTTGCAGCCTATTTCCTTGGTACCCAAGGACTTCAGGACCCTATGACCCACGTGTGCATCTGAATTTGCTATGGCTGAATCAGGGCATGGAAAGAGAAAGGAAATTACGGTGGAACGAGAGAGCCTGTGCCATGCAGGCTGGCAGGCTTTCAGTTCTTGATGCCCAATCAATCAGAAAAAAGCTGGAAGGGCCCTTGGAGATCTTCTAGTCCAAACCCCTGCTCAAGCAGGAAACCCTATACCATTTTAGACAGTCTTTTCTTAAAACCCTCCAGTGATGAAGCACCCACAACTTCTGAATCTACATCTACAATTACATCAGTCTACATCTACAACTACAGTCTACATCTACAATTTCATCACATACAACTTCTGAACCCTCATTAGAAGCTCATAACAGTTTCTGCAGGGGGGGGCATACTAAAGAGCTGATCTATACAGAGAGAGCCACTGCCTGCAGCTGACTAGATCCAGGATCTCCCTCCTTTCACCACCTCCTGGCCTCTTGATACCCAGAGTCAGTCTTTCAGGTCATATTTTATTCTCAAGGCGGAGCATAATCTTTGGCCATTCCATCTTGGCAAAAGTCCCACCTTCTTAAAACCAGTCAGAGCTTATCTTCCAATCTGGAGATTTAAGCACTAATCAGACTCCAGGTCCTTGACGTGGGGAGGGCTTTCCCCCCCACTCCCAGCTTAACGAACTGAGGCAGGGGTGGTTGGGAAAGAGGCTTTGAAGAGCCCAGCTCCAGTTTGTGTGTGCCAGATGTGCACAGTTGTACAGCAGCACTAATCTTCCTCCTTCCTCTGCAATTAAGACTTCTGAAAAATGCTTCCTCTCCTTTCCTAGTCTAAAATTTGATGTTTGCAGAGGCAGGATAGGAAAATTTGTAGAGTCAGCCGAGGTGGCTCTGAATTCATTGATTCATCTTCCCCTTTTCAGTTAAAAGGGCCCAAAGGAGAGCACAACATTAAAAAAACTGGTATAGCAAATAGAGCAACATAGTTGAAGACAGCAGAGCATCAGTAAAAGGTAAAGGACTCACCCCCCAAAAAATGCATATCTGTGGGGTCCTTGGCACTCTCTGAGCAGACACTTAACAATTGCATTCATTTATTTAACAACAGTGGCAAAAAAAGGTTATAAAATTACATAAATTTAAGCTCACATAAGAGCTGCCTTGCTTAGCAATAGAAATTGTGTTCATGTGTTGAGGATGTCAAAATGAAGCAACACCCTCTGCCTTCCCTGTTGCAAGGAACTGGCAACACAACCCTCAATGTTGGCAAGGGGAAGCTTACTTTGTGTAGAAAAGACATTTCACGACCCAACTAGGTAACCTCATCAGTGCTAGAAGGGCTTTGCTCTTTGTTTATAGGCAAGTTGCTTGCTCTGTCAGTGTTGGTGGACTGTTTTGGGGGGGTTCCTTGATTAGGCTGTGGTTCACTATTTGATTGTTTGCTTGCATTAGTATTTCCTTAATTGGGGTGTTGTTCACACTTGGGTTGTTAACTCACAATCCCACCAACACTGACAAGGCAAATCACTGTACATAAAAAGAAAGCAAACCCCACTCCCTTCTAGCACTGATGATGTTCCCTAGTTGGATCATAAAACATCTGCAAGAAAACAACCAAGCTCAGAGAGCACCAAGGACCCCACAGTCTTCCTTTCCCCCCTCCTCCTCTCCCTTCTTGTACTGATGATGTTACCTTCTTGGGTAATGCAACATCTGCAAGAAACCACCAAACTTGAAGAGCACCAAGAACCCCACAGTTCCACCCTGAGCTACAAAGATTCTCTTTTATTGGAAATGCATATCTTTTCCCACAGGCAGAAAATGGATGCAATTTATGGAGAAAGGTAGAGCCAGTATAGTATAGATCCCATTTCCAACTCATCATCCATAATGCACTTTTTCAAAGCTTGGTCTCCAGGCTAGTAAGCAGTTTTTCTTCTCGATGGCTTTCAGTGACATATTAATTTTTACTTTTATAGGCAACGTACATCACGTACCTTTTGGAGACTATCCATCCGTAGCCAAATGCTTTGTATTTTGAACGCTCCAATTTCACCTTGTTGTAGATGGCTCTGAGGCCTGCTCAACATAGAGGTGGCAAATTGCTGAACATAATTGCACACCCAGAGAGCGTTACAGTTGGTTGTTGTGTGTGTTTATGGGGAAGGAGGGGAGAAGGATGAGGAACACCAGAAGGAAAACAGGAGGAGTGACCTTAGCTAATTAAAGCTGTAAAAATTGCCCACATTCTCAGCAGCCTCTTTAATTCCTTTTCATGAGAAAATCCGGCCGCGGCCCCTTAAGTGTGCCTCTTCTCTCGGATTACAAATTATCTGCTCTTTCTGTGTTTCCTAGCACTTTTGTGGGTGAGCAGTCACACACGCACACTCCTCCCTGTAAGTGATGTTATTAATTATTGGGAGGGAGGTGGCTGTCATTTTGTACAATGACATTCCTTCCCTGGAGGGGAACGTTACATCACCAGCTCTTCTTCCTGGATTTCTTTCACAGAGTGAGACATTAAACGGGGGGGGGGGGGGGGGAGGCTGGATGCTGCCTCCCCCAATCCCAGTCTGCCTTTCAAAGGTCTACAGATAGACAGCACTGCAGAAGAAAAGGAGGGAGGGGAGGGAGAGGCTTCGGAAACTATTCAGGAGCTTAGTCCAGCAAAATCAGGTCCTGGGTGGGCTGTTTAGAGATAGGTTTGAAAACAGGACGGCTGAATGTGGCAGATGATGGGGAAATTAATTTGGCATCTCCTCCCTTCATCCCGTTTCTCCTACACCAGGGGTCTCCCAACTTGGCAACTTTAAGACTTGTGGACTTCAACTTCCAGAATTCCTCAGCCAGCATGGAGGGCCCTGTACTGATGGCCTAGATACCTTCCTCCAGACCTTCAAGAGCCATTTCTTCAGGAGAGATCCTGCAAATTGCCAACCCCTGCTTTTTAGTGCTTTGTTAGAGTTAGGGTTATCAAACTAGGCAACAGTGCTAGAAGGGAGTGGGGTGTGCAGAGTGATGGTGGTGGTGGTGGTGGAGGAGGAGGAGGAGGAGGAGGGGAACTGCAGGTTCCATGGTGCTCTCTTGTAGACATTTCATGACCAACCAGGTAATCTCATCTGTGCTAGAAGGGAAGGGGGTTGCGGAGTAGAGAAGTAGGAGGAAGAGGGAGAGGAGGAGGTGGTGGTGGTCTGTGGGGTCCTTGGTGCTCTCTGAGCTTGGTGGGTTTCCTTGTGTGTACTTCAGAGAGCTGATGGTGTTACCTAGCTGGGTAATGAAATGTCTGCAGGAAAACTACCAAGCTCAGAGAGCACCAAGGACCCCACAATCAATCAACAGTAACTCAGTAAAAGAGTAAAGGAGGTTAATATTTTAAATTACATAAGCCCCTCTTCCTCTGAAACCAAGCAATACTACTTAATCTGACCAAAGCTTTCTTGAGAACTAGTTTCTCTTCTCTTGTTCTTCTGACTAAACTATAGGAAAACACTTCAACATGATGCAGAGGATGCTACCCCTCGTTAGATGCTAGGAGCTGTTCCAGAAGAAGTAGGAGATGCTTGGCAGAACTCCAGATTTGGCCAATGGAAAATCAAGTCCACTTAAGCAGGGTTAGGTGAAACAACTTCAAGCTGAGCAGAAGGCACACCTTTCTGTCCTACAAAGTCCAAGCGAAACCAGTAGCACCTTGGAAAGCTTCGGTGTAGCTCAAACTGGAGAACCCAAAGGAGATGTTGCTTCAGCCATGAGCAGAGCCTGGGGTGACTTGGATTTCTTGTAGGTGTTCAGCAGCCTTTCTAGAAGGAGAGTCTGCAGGCAGTTGTCCCAAGGGAAGCCAGGATTGCTAATGCAGTTTATCATCATGGAAACGTATCTTTGAAATTAGATGTACTTGGCTCAGAGCATAACCCAGAAAACAGCTTGTTTTACTACATTAATCCTAATCACTAAAAGAGGGTCCCCAGTTTTTCAATCTTTCTGCCTTTGGCAGAGTTTTTTGGCTAGGAATAAAATTATTTATGGAGAGCTGTGGAAATGTTTTATTAACACTACATTCGAATTGTGACAGCCAGTATTTAGTTCTGTGAACTTGCTCATTATGTAATTTCATGCTCCAAACTCTGGAAAAAGGAACAAACATGGATTCCCCCTCCCTAATTTTCAGATTCTTAAACTGAGAATATAAGCAGAATATATCCCTGGCCCATCTCATCCAGCAGTCTGTTCTTAAAATGGCCAACTAATTGCACCAGGAAGTCCATCATTCTCAAAGGACTGGGTTATTTTTAATCAAAAGAAAGCTTTGAAATCACCTGGTCTTGAAACCAGACACTCTTGAGTGAATGAAAAAAAAGTGGTGTGGGAGAAGAGAGGATTCTTCCATTGTGTAAATATACAATCTATTTGGAGACATTAGCCTCCATTATTCCTCTGGTTTATTTTGGAAAAAACAGATGGGCAATTTTCCCTTGGTATGTAAACTATCTTCTTCCACACACATTCCCTTCCCCATAAATAATATTGTGCTTTTCATGCCTTCTCGTGGTTTGAAAAAGTTCCAGATTCCCAGAACAATATATTTAAATATATATTTAGGTTAGCTTGTTTCCTAAAATGTCCCCCACTCCTCCAAGGAACGTGCCTTCCAGCCAACTGTGCATAATTGTAATTCTTCCTGGGAGGCTTTTGAGATGTTCTGAACTCTGAAATGGAGGTGGGAGGGAGAATTTAGGCATCCTCTTCAATGGTGGGATTCAAATATGCGAACAACCAGTTCTCTATGTGGATGCCACTTCTGGAAGTCCATTCTGGGTCTGGGCAAGAAAAAATTAGCTACCAGTTCTGCTGAAGTGGTGCAAACCAGCTGAATCCCACCACTGATTCTCTTCCTCAATTCTATCTTAGAATGGGGCCAGATCCCTGAATTTATTATTTATTGGATATTTATCCCACCTTTATTACTTTACTGTATAAGTAACTCAAGATGGCAAACATTCCTAATATTTCTCCCCCCTCCTATTTTCCCCATGACAACAACCCTATGAGGTGGGTTGGGCTGAGAGAAACTGACTGGCCCAAAATCAGCCAGGCGCACCATCTCCTGTTGATTGGCCCAAAGTCCCCCAGCCTTTTTTCATTCCTTTGCTGTCTGGGGAATTCTGGGAGTCCACATACCTTAAAGTTGCCAAGGTTGAGAAACACGGTCTTAACTGATAAACCAGGATTGTTGTAGCACAATTGTTCAAGTTACCACCTGAATATTCTCTTTTCGTAGCCTTCCTAGAATAAATGCTGGACCTCTTATAGGCTCTTATGCTCTTGGCTATTCCCAGGGTTTGGGGGAGAACGGCAGATGTTAACAGTGTCAAACAGGATCCTAGCAGCTGTCAAGGAAGAACCTTTTCTCTTGTAAATTTTCAAATACGAGATTGTTGGGGAATTACAAGCAATGTGCATTTTTCAAACCGAGATTCACCCGAGACTCCGATATGGAGCATAGCCTGAATGTAGGAGGAGCCATTCAGACCAACAGCAATTCACCAGGTACCTTCAGGGCAGAAATGGACTGACCACAAGATCAGTTCTACATTTTAAATTGGTTGAATTAGATAACTCTGAAGGTTGAATCCAAATCCTATGCAGAAAGAGAAATTTTTCTGACTCCAATTATCATAGTAAATCAATTAATAATGCAGCTTTTTCTGCATGACAAAAATGGGTGAACTTTGAAGGATCCTGCCTCGTTTCAGTTAAATTGGTGCTAAAAGGGTGTGTTTTGTGCCTTTCAGTTTTGACTTTTTAAACAACTTTGTAAACAAAAATCTTGGCAGACTTTAATAGATTTCCTTGGAAGGTTCCAAAGTGGCCAATTTCACCAGACTGGAAGGCTCAAGAGAGCTTTGCCCACCGATATTAAGATCGCCTCTGTGTCGAGCAGACAAGTGGCATCTCCCCAAGAAAATAATGGATGTGGGAGGATAACTCTCTGAGTTTCTAAGAAAAGAGAAGTTCCTTCTCCACCTGGCTGTTATTCCCCCAGGTTGGATTTGCTATCCTACCTGCTGTCACCCGTCAGCTGCTCCCCTGCCTGAAGGGGAAATTGCTCAGGGGTTGTTAACAATTTCCTGACAAATAATAGTCATTCAAGACCACGGCCTTCAATCCTGAGCAAACGTCTCACATTATCTCAAAGGCTGATTTGCTCAGGTGGCATCCCTGATTTCAGTGGAGCTAAACATAAACCAGGAAAGAAAGAAATTGCCAGGGGGTGAAAAAAAAAAAAAAGAACTACTCCCAGGGGACACTAAAATGCACAAAATGAAAGATGGTTTGAAATTAATCCTTCACCTAATAGGAAGAAGGTATCTCCGAGAAGAGAGAGATAACTTTCATTGTCATATTTTACTGTGGGGACAACGGCACACATTAAAAATGAAATTTAGTTGCTTGCTCTCAAAGTGTACACATACATAACACACATTTAAACATACAACATATGTATAGACCTATACCCTTACATATAAGTAACATATAAATATTAATCACTGTCTATCTTGAATACATAATGGAAGGAGGAAGCTTTAGAGGTTAATACTGTATGGAACAACAACGTGGATGTTTGGAGAAGTTTAACAGAAACAGAATGACAGAGTTGGGAGATACCTTGAAGGTCTTTTAGTCCAACCCCTTGCTCAAGCAGAAAGCGCTATACCATTTATACCCTAGACCAGGGGTGGGGAACCTTGGCTTTTTTATGACTTGTGAATTTCAATACCCAGAATTCCTGAACCAGCCATACTGACTCAGGAATTCTGGGAGTTGAAGTCCACAAGTCCTAAAAGAGCCAAGGTTCCCCACCCCTGCCCTGGAACAAGCGAAGAGAGACAAGCGAGGGGTCCTTGGTGCTCGTTGAACTTGGTGGTTTTCTTGCAGACGTTTCATTACCCAATTAGGTAACTAGGGTGAGTCCCTAGCCCTTCTAGCACTGATGTTGTTATCTAGTTCATTAATGAAATGTCTGCAAGAAAACCACCATGTTCAGAGAGCACCGAGGACTCCTCATCTCAACCCTGAGCTACAAAATATTCTGCTTTAAAGAGAAGTGAAGCATCATCTCCACCTCCTTTTCAGGCTAACAAAAGTTACTAAGAACCATCAGTTTTCTGTGAGCCTCTGATTTTTGGCTACTACAAACTAACATGGCTCTTCTCCAACAAATGACATCTGATTAAGTCACAAAATGTCTTGCCAGAAAGAAAAAAGGTTATACCTGTGAGCCCAGGTTTTGGGGGGGGGTCCCCAAAAAGCCCATTTCTCAAAGCAGAACTACTACTAGACAAAGTATTTGAACCAAGCTGTCTGCTTTTTTCCTCTTGATATCTTTTGTTGACTTTTCATTTTTATCTGTAACTCTCCCAGAGTCAGTATGGAGTTGGGCAGCCTCTAAATTGAACTGATAAATAAATAAATGAGTTAAATCTCCACTGAACTTTACCATGAAGTTACTGGGTAGCTTCTGTAGGTTTGGTGTCTATCAGCCTTTCTCTTTCTCTGTCTCTCATTTCTGCAAGTTAATAAAACTGACCTCCATTAAAACGAGGGTCACACTGAAGTCTGAGGCGTGAGAAGGTAGCAGAACCTTGAGTTACTATACAAGATGCCTGGGAAATCCAGATTGATTTAAGATTTAAGCTTTTTGCTATTCTGGGTTCTTTTGGCTCTTAAGCTGAAAGGACTGAGCACCCGGCAGGATCTTGGCTGTGTTTAAAAAATGAGCACAGGCTGGTAAATTGAGTCTTCCTGATACCTCAGAAGGTGCTAGCAAAAAGCTGTGTGCTATTTGCAACTGATGGCACTGCAGTTGTGGGCTTCAGCTGCTACTGTGTTGGGTTGAGAGGGAGGGAGGCTAGGTTCACAAATTGCCTGCTAACCTTCAGATCTACCAGAAACAAAGTTTTAAAATTAATAATTCACCTGCACTTGGGGAAAGCCTTTTTAAAAGCACTTAATTTCTTGCCTGAAAATTCCTTTGCTATCTCAAGAAAGTTCAAAGCTAGTTCATCATTTCCTAGCACCATCATCACCTCCTCCTTGGTGAAGGAATCTTCTACTAGAGGATATGATCTCAACGTTATGCTTGTCCGTAGCTTTTCGAAGACACCCAACTGCTCCAGCCTCCCTCTTAGAGAAGGAGAGGATCCATCCATCTATTGAATCAACTGAACTTTGAAACCATTCTCACAGACTAAAACTAAAGCTTTTGAAATACAGTGCTATGAGAACCGATTGAGGCATATCCCACGAGTCCTCTAAATGAGTTGGATGTCACAGCATGGAATAAAGTGAGCTACACAAAAGGTATGTGATCTTAAAGACTGAAAAATATCTGGATGGGTGGATGCATGGATGCATGCATGCATGCATGGATGGGTGGATGCATGGATGGATGCATGGATGATGTGCCATCAAATTGTTGATTCTTAGAGAGTCTGTACAGGTAGTCCTTGATGACCACAATTAACACCACAATTTCTGTTGCTAAGTGAGACATTTGTGAAGTGAGTTTTGCCCCATTGACCTTCCTTGCCACAGTTGTTAAGCGAATCACTGCAGTTGTTAAGCTAGTAACACGGTTGTTACATGAATCTGGCTTCTCCATTGACTTTGCTTGTCAGAAGGTCACAAAAGGAGATCACATGACCCTGGGACACTGCGACCATCATAAATACGAGTCAGTTGCCAGGCGTCTGAATTTTGATCAGGTGACCATTGGAATACTGCAATGGTCATAAGTGTGAAAAACGGTCATAAGTCACTTTTTTCAGTGCCGTTGTAACTTTGAAACAGTCACTAAATGAACTGTTGTAAGTCAAGGACTTCTTGTAGATAGATTTCCTCCTTGACAATCTGTCCCCAGCCTGGTCTTCCAGGTCTACCAAGGATGTCTCCGTTGCCATGGTAACTGAGCCCATTCACCTTTCCTGGTCTTTCTCTTCTTCTCTTTCCTTCCATCTGGATGAAATATTACTCACAAAACCTACGATCATCACAAAAAAAGATCTTAATCAAAATTCCTTCCTCAACTGCTTAGTCTTCTCCGGTTTATGTTTCTTGGTGACTATGTTGGTTTCAAAGAGGGTGATAGTTTTCCTCACCGATATCTGCCTCTTCCACCGATGTCCGTGGAAACTTTTTTGAAAAGGGCTGCTCCACTTTTGCCTTATGCAAATTATCCAGTTTCAGAGCATTGACAAGTGGCTATTATCCAAGTGTCAGCTCAGAAAAATTCACGGGTAAAAATAGATGCAAGATCGCCCGCTCAGATCAAGCTAACTTAGCTGAAACATCCATTTTCACCCTTTCTCCCAGCAACGAGCTTTTTAATTAAAACCATTTGGATGACAACTCCTTGGAAAGATAGCAAGGAGACCTTTCGCGACTCTGTTGGCCTGTGAAAAGCATTTGCTTTCTCTCCCCCCCCCCTTTCCCCATCATCTTATGGCTGAAAAAAAAAATAAAACACACACAACTCTCTCACTTGGTGCCAAGCCAGAAGTTGTATTTACTTCTGTGTTTAACTGGAGATGTGTCTGAGAGGGCAGGATTTCTGTAGTTATGGCTGTGTGATTTATTAGCATTTGATTTGTGGGCTGGCTTTTGTAGAAAAATCCTCTTTTTCCCCAAGGATGATGTAAAGCTGAGACCATAGAGAAGTGAGTTATGACACATAGCAGAGGCTGCAATCTTGCTTGTCTGTGTACTTAGCATATCTCCTCTGCACACGCGACATACAACAAGGCCTGACAATCACCGCCAGTCAAGTTCATTCCACCCGCCTCCTCCTTCTTTCCGGCTTTCTCTCCCCAACTACACAACAAAGCCACAAAAGGAAGGGGGGAAAGACTGGGGGGGGGGGGTTGAAATTAAGCCACGATGGGATTTCAATACGGAGTAACAGTTTGTAAAACTCCATAATGAAGCTGTCAGACCTGCTTTGTGTAGCCAAATGATGTGCCAAACAAATGTTTCTAATCTCCAAAGGTTGTGTTGGAAGCTGGGCTCCTTCCCCCCTCTCTAAAACAGAACGTGCCAGGTCATGGTGTGATCTGGCCAGGGAGGAGGAAGGGGAGGGCTGCACAAGGTTTTTGATGGAGCTGGAAGAGATGGTTCACATCTGATTAATTCATCTACTGGTGCACGTCCGTCCAACTCATGTTCTCCAAGCCATCTGTGTATTTCTTTTAAAGCACCAAGATGGGATGGTTCATGGTCATCCTTGACCAAAAGTGACCCGAAACAATACGAGTAATCCCAACAGACAATCAGCTGGTGACACTTCATAAACTGAAAGATATGTATAATATTGCAAGAGTCACCAGCTCTCGTGGACAAATAACATTTAAAAAATAAGATAAAATAAAAAAATAAGATATAATTGCCAGGTTGCATTTTTATTTATTTATTTATTTATTTCATTTATACCCCGCCCTTCTCCCGGAGGACTCAGGGCGGCTTACAGCCAGTTTAAAACAATCCCACATAAATACCATCTTCTGTTTCTGAGTAGACAGAACTTGGACTTTGGAGAAGTAGCCCCCTCTCCTGCAAGGAGACAAGCCATCACCTCTTTATCTAAGCAGTGATATTGATGTGACAAGAATCATTGTTGTTCAATGGGTTTTTGTTGACCTCTAAGAAAGTGAAAATTCATCCCTTTCTGTAGTCTTCCCACCGTGCAAAACATCCTATTTTATCACTCATCTTCAGGGCCAAAAGGCAGCACAGAAGGAGGCAACTGAAAGCAGAGAAGAAAAAACAGATGGGTAAGTAGGAAGGAAGGAAGGAAGGAAGGAAGGAAGGAAGGAAGGAAGGAAGGAAGGAAGGAAGGAAGGAAGGAAGGAAATGTTGCAATTTGAGTATTGATAGCTGTAAATTACATGCAAGAAAAGCTTCCAGGTGTGAAGGTCAAACTAGCATAATGAGTACAATTACCTAAAGGACAGAGGTCAAGTTCTCTAGGGCCATGGGAATTCAACCCAAGATCAGCGAGAATTGGCCTGGCAGGATATTTTTCTCTGCCCTTCTCTCAACTTAATGATCCAGGAGACAAGAGACCTAATGGAATGTCTCATCCCACAGTTGTGCCAATCTCTCCCCTGTAATTTCTCACAAGTTTTCTTCTACTGCAAAAGAGGCTTCCAGCTTCTGTCTTACCTTTAACATTGTTGGGGATTTCTTTCCACTTTCTCCTGAGAGTCCTTTTGAGTTGGGATTTTTTTGGATGGAGAGGGTGGAAAGAGGTTCCTGCTGGTGGTGTTGCACACTTCCTGCCTGAGAAAGCACCAATGAAGATGGCATCTCACAGGGTTCCTCTGGCGATGGACTCAGGGCAGTAACATGTCTTCACTGTATGGGACAGTTCCTTTGAGAGAAATGTTGGAAGCCTCTTTACCTCCAGTGGAATTTGAGCCAGTAGGGGAAAATAATCACAATTTTTCAGCCTGGCTCTAGAAATTCCATTGGATTACCTCTTCACGGCTTCCTTGTCAGACAGACACAAAGAGACCTTTTCCTATTGTCCCACACCAGAGACCAGATAGAGAAAATGAGAAAGAGAGAGAGAAATGAGAAATTAAAAATATAATAAAAGCCCTTACTTTGCCCAGGGCTGGGAATATTAGTGAACCTTCTCCTTTTTAATTTGCACTTGCCATTAATTTTACTGCGGAGAATGCCTTTGCTTTTAATGGTGTTGTTAATTGCTTGGCAGGGAGAGCTACGGGAGGGAGCAATTTGCTGCCAAACAGGTTTGTGTGTGTATTAGAATTAACTCTGCTGACAAGCGTTTGTTTCGTTGTATAATACCCACACGCGAGATTAATTGTATTAATACAATGCACTTAATACATCGGTAGCATGTAATCAGCAGAAATATGCAACACACAACTCTTTGGTGAATGACCATTATTTATAATGTAATTATCACGGCTTGGATATTCTGCTTTTCATTTTCTCCTGACGTGATTGTTTAATCTACACACACCTAGCCACGTTCAGTCACGAGTTAATATGCACTTTACCACAGATCGTACTTTAATAATTGTCCAAGAAAGTGTGTATGCCATCATGAAGTTAACAGTATTTAACAGGCCAAAGCAATTTGGAGTGTTTCTTTTCTGAAGGGTTTCTAAATATAACGGAAGATTGACTGCTGAAGAAGTCAACTTTACAGAGAAGCCTTGGTTGAACTTTTCAACCGGCTCACTGGCTGTGCCTAGCAACAGACACAATAATTATCCAACATTAAATGAATGACCTTAGGAGGTATTGGGTCATCTAAGCCAATCCCCAATCGGTGCAAAAATTCATTAAACTTGTTTAATATTCAACCTGAATCTCCCTTCTCTTGATTTCAGTCTATCAACGTCTCTTGACCTGCCTTTACTTTCAACAACCTGGCAGAGAAATGGGATTGGGATGTAGAGAAGAAGCAGGACTTAAGACCAGAGACCCAGGAGAAGGAGCGGTCAGACCAAGATGAGAGACCCAGGAGAAGGACTGATCAGGCCTTCAAGAAGAAGGGTTACCTCAAAGTTTAACTGAGACAATCCCATCTGATCAGGTTTTGACTACTTTGAAGGATCCGTCTAGGCTTTTGCAAGTTCTGAAGCTAGGCCTGTACCACAGTTGCATAGAATGTTTCCATTTTTTCCTGAAAAATACAATCCTGTGGAAGCTTGTAGAAGCCTCGAATTAGCAATAAGGCTAATTTGGGATACAAAAGATGGCAGCAAACACTGTCCACCCTCCTAGAAAATGTGGGAATGCTCTGTGCTTTTTGGGGAGCTGAGGCACCCATTGCAAAAGAAGGCAAAACTTCTCCCACTTTGATTTCTAGATGGGACATTCACAGCCGACTATTTTTTTTTCCTGGCAAATAAGCTGCTAACTGTAAATCTGTCCTTTGGTTTCTCCTGCTAAGCAGCTTTGTTTTTTTTCTTTCTTCAAACAGTTCACTGATCTCAGCATAGCAAGAAAATTAAATGTCTGCCTTGATGGTGGTAGTGATGCATTTTTATAAACAGATCAGGAAGACCACAAAAGAGGCACAAGCTGATATTGCAAAGTCTTGCCGCAAGCTCTTGAACAACCGGAGATATTTCTACATATATTCTAGATATTCCTTTTCACCCAAGCAAAAAAAAAATAGACTTTGCTATTTAAGAAAGACAGAAAAGCTGCTCCTAAAACAGGCCTCTTGTCCCGTCAGTATTCAGGTTTCATCAAATCCATGTTGTTTAGACCCAGATCAGAGCCACCGGTTGTTTTTCTTCTCACATCTGGGATATATAGGGATAATTGAGCTGTTAGCAGAAGGGCTTTGGGGAACATTCACACCTAACATTTTAGTGTGCATAAACAGTAGTAAATTAATGTTTGGATATTGGAGGGAGATGCAGTTGGGTGTACTATTTAAAGACACCTGGGAATACAAAATGGAGAAGCATTTTTGGAAGCAGAATAGGGAAGGGTTTGGCTGTCAATTTATTTTGCTTGTAGATGTGGAAAGCAGGCAACTTTTCAAAAACAAGAAAGAGGATCCCTTAAAGCGCCTTACCTGGGGGAGAAAAAGTAAATTAATACCTCCAGCGCCATCCCATAGAAATTGCAATAGGTGTAGGTACAAAGACCTGAACTGGATCACTGGAGATATTTTACTTGTGCTCATTTCACAATTACCATTCTCCTTTTAATTTAGGGCCACTTTGACCTGGCAATTAGTCTCAAAGAGCAAGCAAGCCAATAAAGACAAATGACTTGCTTTGATGAAAATTGTACTGTAGCTCCCAAAGTGGAGACATCTGAGTTACAATCTCAATTTTCTCTCGATCGGACAGATCTGGATTATGGAGTAGTTCAAATGCTTGGCTCTTATTTGCTGATCCTACAGAGAGAGAACAAGGTTCCCGTGCAGCCTTCTCTTTTATTTCCTCCTCTTCCTTTCTCCTTTTTGCTTGCATGGCTTGTATCTTCACCAGACAAGATCGTTTGGTGACAGCTGACTTGTCCAACCCAATAGCAATGAGGACCACTCCCATCTATGTTGTTTCTTCCAAGGATTATATTTAGTTCCCTTATATTTATCCCTTCTACCAAATGCCAAGATCAGAGACCCAGGAGGAGGAGCGGTCAGAAGTTAGTGTGTTGTGTGTCTTCCGGGTTGGAAGTCAGATATGCAATAAGCTGTTCACCACATTGACTCTTGAGAATGCCTGTAGCCCAAGGATTGGTTTTTATCAAGGGAAAGCTCCAGATGGTCCTTTTCCTTCCCTTTTGTGAGTCTGTCCTTCCTTTAGCCACAGAGTGATGGAACCGTCAAGTCAGGCTGATGAATGAGAAGGTGATGTTCAGGGTGGACACAGCTCCACCTTGCTGGCGGTTGGAGGTAATCATGCAGTGCATTGTGTGAGAAGACGTGCATGCCAGGTATATGTTCTCTGGTCTGCAACAGCCATCAGAGGTAATGAGACATTATGTGTGGCATTTATAAGTCTAGAGCACTGGTGAAATATATCATTCTACTGTCTGGGAAAAGGAATTCAAAGTAAAAGAGGAATGGAGAAATGCAAAGTAGGACAACTGAAGGATTAAACTCTTGGAATATACCAGTAATAGAGACATCTGTGAAGAACACTAGTTCTTGATTGAAGATATGTGACTCTCATTTATGATGTCCCTTTCTGGCACAAGCAAGCATTGTTACTATCCCATATCCCTCTCTAAGTGGTTTACAGAGTCAGCCTGTTGCCCCCAACAATCTGGGTCCTCATTTTACCAACCTCAGAAGGATGGAAGGCTGAGTCAACCTTGAACCGGTCAGGATCGAATTGCTGGCTGGGGGCAGAGTTAGTCTACAATACTGCATTCTAATCACTGCCACCACAGCTCATCCACTCTGTAATTTAGCTTGTCCCTTCACCTCCAGCCTCTTCCCTAATGCTGCTCCTCCCAAAACTGTGCTTAGGATTGCTCTTCCTCTCCCTAGCCATTAGTTCTGTTTTGCATGTTTTGCTGTAGATGAAGCTTCTATACTGCTAAATAGTCAGCCATTTGTCTTCATTTCCAAAAAGTGCCTTTGACCCAGAAAGGGTGACTTGCGGGAGCCCCTTTTTCTGCCAAATACTCCTGTCCTGGCTTTCCTTCCCAGCAATCTAGCAATTATTTGACAATCTAATCCTGTCCCTTTGGCAGCAACCAGAGTGAAATAGCCTTGCATACAGCAGAGTTCTCTTAATGAAAGGACAGTGTCTCCTTCCAGCTCTTGAGTCCTGTTTACCTTTGTCTCTTGCTGTCTTACACAGTCAGCTCAGAAATACAAATATAGCATCACTGAGGCTGGAGGTGAAGGGACAAGCTAAATGACTAGATTCCATAGAAAAAAATACAGAGGTCTAAAGGAGATGTAACACAGGTGGAATCATGTTCCCAGACACTCGAAACACGGATCTCATAGTTCCCACCATGGAAGAATGGATGGTCAAGGGATGGAGTTGGCCGAGAAGGCAACATCGACTGTTTTAATGAAAGAGAAAATATTTTGTTACTACTTGGAAACTACTTCTGGATTTTGTGCTCCAAACTGAAAACAGGGAAACTTTGATTATAAGATCTGAAGACTAGAATGACTATGTTGTTACAGAAATGGCTAGAAATATTTAGAAATGTGAAGCCAAAGGTCGAGGTTGTAACTTTCTTTTGTCCTCTACTGCAGGGGTCTCCAACCTTGGCAACTTTATGACTTGTGGACTTCAACTCCCAGAATTCCCCAGCAAGCATCTGTGGCCTTCGGTTCCCAGAATTCTCCATGCTGGCTGGGGAATTCTGGGAGCTGAAGTCCAGAAGTCATAAAGTTGTAAGTCGTTTACTTTTTTTTCTACCTTTCTTTTTCTCTGCACCTGTCTTCTGCCCTGTTTAACTTTTCTAATTTTCTTTTCTATTTGTATTTTATATTGTAACAAACTTCAATAAAATATGGAACATGAGTCTCTAAGCTCTACATGGTTTATGTGGTTTGGACTTAGAGTACCATACAAATCCAATCGTGGGCTTGGTCAACATTAGTAAAGATCAATTCCAGCTTTAGGACTCATTCCCAAGAGAGATTCGCCCAGCATCAACCTCTTAACCACCAGGAAAAATCTTTTATGCATTGGATGTTTTAATTTGCCCAATCCCTGTTCTTTTGTTGTTGTTGTTGTTGTATTTTTGTATTTGTGCAGTAGTTATGCTAAGCTGTGTTGAAATCCAAGAAGTGATATAAGAAATCAAACTTGGGTGAGCAATATGTTCCTCCTGGCTTAGCATATTTCTGCACATTACCCATTTCCATTTTATTCCCAGGTTGTTCCTTAATCTCATCTGGCAGCTTGTGAAGGTTTGTCTGAAGCAAAAAATAAAAGCAGGTAGGAGGGAGAGGATAGCAATAGCACTTAGACTTATATACCGCTTCACAGTGCTTTACAGTCCTCTCTAAGCGGTTTTACAGAGTCAGCCTATTGCCCCCCCCCCAGCAGGTTTTCATCATAGTGGTTAAGGAATCACATAGAGACAGGATTGAGATCCCAAAAGCATTGAGAATAAGATGGAATCAGTGACCTTTCTAAAGAGGAAGGTTGTTTTAGGAACTGAGCTGAATTCAGAAGACTCCCCTAAGGAGCGCCAGAGGCAGCCTAAAAGGCTGTCTGGGAAGTTCTAGCTGATCCTTCACGGCTAATGATTACTGTTCCAAAGTGAGGTAGAGCCTCTCCTCCCTTGCCTCATGAAAGCTAAACTGATCCTGGGCTAACCTAAACTGAGATCGATTCAAGTTCACCTCGTGTAGCACGGGGCTCTGTGACCTTTGAGAACTCAACATTTTGGAATAACAAGAGCTATTTCAGTCACTGGCGCATACACAACACAGCCTCACATGGAGGACAACCCAGGTGTTTGGCTTCAGGCATGGTACAAGTGCCAAATTCAATTAACTGTTTGGTCTACTGGATATTAAAAAAGAAATGCGATATTTCCTTTGGCATCTGACGTCTATAAGCACCAAGAGTAAACTGATCCTTCCTTTATTATAGCCCGTGATTTATGCCGCTTTTGGCATCAAATTCATTATCTTTCTTATTGTTGGACATGCAGGCAGTCAACAGACAGGCCCAGAAGGAACTTTTGTCTGAGTAGAAAGTGATCCACTTTGTATCTGTGTCTGTTTCATTAGGCTACTATGGCAACCTTTCCTGATGCATGGACTTCAATCCCCAGAAGTCCCCAGCCAGCCTGCCCACTGCTAAGAATGGCTTCCCTTTGCCAGCTGATAGGGCTGGATTGCTTTGAACATATTAGAAACGGAATATGGTGTCCAGTTCCAATTACCATAATACAATAGGGGAGGGAAGAGTGTTGAGAAGAATAGCAGTGTTCCAATATCTCAGGGGCTGCCACAAAGAAGAGGGAGTCAAGCTATTCTCCAAAGCACCTGAAGGCAGGACAAGAAGCAACGGATGGAAACTCCTCAAGGAGAGAAGCAAACTAGAACTAAGGAGAAATTTCCTGACAGTTAGAACAATTAACCAGTGGAACAATCTGCTTCCAGAAGTTGTGAATGCTTCAACACTGAAGGAATATAAGAAGAGACTGGACAGCCCTTTGTCTGGAATGGTATAGGGTTTCCTGCCTGAGCAGGGGGTTGGACTAGAAGACCTCCAAGGTCTCTTCCAACTCTGTTATTCTATTCTATATTCCTAGCAAAGATCAAGATACGAAATCCCATCAAATGTGAAAGAAATTTAGGGTAAATTGAAGGTTCTACTCAACTGCGTGTTGGCAGGAGTGACTGTAATTAATATTTTTTTTATTTTTAAAAAAAGTTTTATTGGGTACAAAGGAAAAAAAAAGATTAAAAACATTGAACATGGTAAATCATCTTTGACTGACGTCTCCGTCTTGTTAGTCCATATTGTATATTAATTACATATAATATATACAAATGTATACAACTATACATTTCTGGTCTCTGTCTTAACTTATATCTTTGCTGTGACCTCCACTTTTTTCCCTCCATCTATAAAATTTAGTCCATATTCAATAAAATTCTGTTTCTTCCTGATTTTTTAATCTTTTAGTTATCCTGTCTAGTTCTGCACAATACATAATTTTCTTTATTAGTATTTCCCCACTCGGTACTTCCGTTGCTTTCCACTTTTGAGCAAATAGTATCCTTGCCGCCGTAACCACGTGAATAATTAGATATGTGTTATCTTTATTTACATTTTTCTCTAGTAATGTCTCAGGTTTGTATTGAATGTTTTGTCTAGTCATTTCTATTGCCCATTCCCAGACCATACGCCAATACACCTGTGCTTCTCTACATGTCCACCATACATGAAAAAAGTGCCCTTTTCTTTTTTATATTTCCAGCACATAGGTGAGTATCCGTTATACATTTTGGCTAATCTGGCCGGAGGGAGATGCCATCTGTAAACCATCTTATACAGGTTTTCTTTGTATGATGTTGCCAGTGTGATTTTATTATTTCGTTCCCATACTTGCTGCCATTGATCCATATTTATATTATATCCTAGATCTATTGCCCATGTCACCATTGTTTCTTTAACCTGCTCCTCATATAGCTTATATTCCAACAAGTATTTATAAATATTCTTTGTTTTTTCTCTGGGCCTAGCAATATTTTATCTAACCCCGTATCTTGTCTGTTAATACCCCATTCTTGCTTATCCTTCATGTATCTTGCTTGTATTTGGAGATAAGACCACCACTCCAAGTCTATTCCTTGTTGTCTTAGCTCTTGTTTTTGTTTTAAATAACCTTCTTCTGTCAAAATGTATTTACCGGTATATATAATAGCCTTGTCTTTCCTATACAAATTGGGATATGTGACTGCCTCCAATGGCGATAGCCAAGCCGGGATCTTTGTGTAATATTGACGTTTGACTATATTCCAGCTTTTTATTAATTCTTGCCGAACCTTATGTCTTAAAAAATATTGGTGGTTTGTGCTTTGCCCCGTCCATATGTGAGCATGCCAACCCTGCTGAAGGTCATAATCCTCTAAATGTAAACATCTTTTATTTTCTAAGATTATCCAGTCTCTAATCCATGTCAGGACTGTAATTAATAATTTGAGGTGCCAATCAAAATGTATTTGAACAGTTGCATAACAAATGTGGTCATTAAATGAATGCTGTGTGCAAATTTAGACCCAAGGGAGCTTAACAACTTCAGGCTTTGTTTCTGCAAACCAGAAGAAAGGTTGGCTCTCTCTCGTAACCTATTAAAATCTAAATACCAACCAGAAGTTTTCCTAGCTCCTACATGGGATATCTTGAAATTTCTCCTATGACTGGGAGCATCTGATTTCTCCAAGTCAGGCAAGGACCCTCCATATTTGTGCAGAATAAATAGCTAAAATTGTATCCTTCCTATCCCAGCCATTTTGCTCAAATTTTTTGTTTCAGCTAGTGTCAAGGTGTACAGCTCTCTCTATAGCCAGATTGTGCTCAAAACAAACTGTATTCTCTTTTTTTGTTTAGATTGTGAATGTTTAAAACAAACTCACACTCATTTTGTATGCAGCTGAGCACACACAATTTGCATTGAGGTGTTTTTGCATATAACCAAGCCACTTTCTTTGTACATTAATCATTGATATGAATACTTTTAAATAACTTTATCAACTATATGCAGCATTTGAGAGGAACCTATATTACAGAATTCAGAAAAATACAGATTAACTGCATTATCTATTAGCTAAAATATGATGGCAGCCCTTATGCCAGGTTGTAAATTACTGTAGGCCAATTCATTTAGAAATATATCTAGTACCAATAAAAGAGAATATTTGTAGCTCAGGGTAGAAATGAGGGGCCCTTGGTGCTCTGAGTTTGGTTGTTTTCTTACAGAACACAATTATGATGTTATGTAGTTTGGATAATGAAATATCTGCAAGAAAACAACCAAGCTCAGAGAGTACCAAGAAACCCACAGTCCTCCTCCTCCTCCTCCTCCTCCTCCTCTCTGCAAACCCCCTTCCCTTCCAATGATGTTTCCCAGTTTGAGTACTGAAACATTTGCAAGAAAACAACCCAGCTCAGAGACCACCAAGGACCCCTCCATATACCCAATACCTAAAGAATTTGCTGAGATCCTGTTTCTCCTTATCCCTCCTGGCTCTGCCGTATGAATCAGATGCATAGGACTACAGTTTCCATAATCACTATTAAATGTAAGCCACTCTCTCTACAGCATGATGGGGTTTTGTCCTCCAGCAAACCCAGAGATGGTGGCATTAAGGTACAAAGGTCTGTTTTCCTCCAAGCCATTGGCATTATCAGAAGAAAGAAAGAATTTGCTATCCCTTCTCAAGAAAAGGAAGAAGCATTTTGCTATATCCTGAAGTGGGAAACTGATTTATCTAGAAAGAGACCAAACCAGGCCGTGAGGGGTTTGTTTTCCTTCCCAAGCACAAACAAAATTATGAAGCAAGAACATTCTGTTCAGCAGCAAAGCTAATCCCTGCAAACAATATCTGCCCGTTCCCCCAACTCAGCTACTAATCCTTCTCTTCTGCGACTTCAATTACGTCGCCCTGCACCTAGTCTGGTCTCTTGGCAAGCCAGCAAGCGGACGAGAATCCAGGAAGGCAGGCGAGGAAGACAGCTCATCTCTTTTGCAGGCAAACCATACCCGTAGATAGATATGCAAGCAAATCTATGGCTTTGTGGGGGTCCTCGTTTAGCAACTGCCTGGTTTAGTGACCATTTGCAGTTGTGATGGGGATGAAAGAAAGAAACGTGGCAATCAATCCTGGCACCGACAATCTTCGCTGGCCAGTAAAGCAAAACAAAGCTGAAGATCAGAAGCACACACCAAGCAGCCACCTTGCTTGAGATGCTGGCCCCAATTGTAGTCACAAAATGAGGACAACCTATGTATCTACACAAGCATAAGTATACACAACATGTATCCACCTATCAATCACAGGGTTTCCATCAAACAATTGCAGCAAACTGATTTCCAGCATCTTGTTTTGACATGTACGCCAGGGCCACCCATCTCCCAGGATCTACGTAATTGTCAAAAGAAAAAAAGATAAACAATAATTAGATAGCAGTTTATCGTACAATAGACAACCCCACATTTCTTCTTTGATCAACATGGGTAGATATAGCAATAGGGAATGAATTTTTCAGATATGTGTCATGATCACGGCCACATTTGTCCAGGATGGTATAAGGACTCCGGCTTTGGGTAGGGGGGTTGGAATAGAAGACCTCCGAGGTCCCTTCCAGCTTTATGAGTCTACGTTTTATGTCCTTTCAACCACTGGCTGCCTAGGAGTTGAGGCCAATGTTAAGCAAAAGTTAAATAGGTAGAACCTATCCTTGACCTGTTAGAACAGATCTAGGGGGCAAAGAAATTTTTTTAAACAATCAGACATTCAATGCATTCTACCCAAAGGAATGTGAATAGATACTTTCTTAGCTGTGCCTTTTGGGAAGTGGGCGGGCCTAAACATATTTGCATTTATAAACAAACAGGTTGTGCAGTTTTTATGCAACAGGGATGTCAGCTCGGGCCAATTTGCGACTGTCAGCTGCTCCTTGGAGGCCTCCTGAAGTGTTTGGTCACTCTCCATTTGGCATTGGCTTGGCTAAAGGCCCACCTTGCTTAATGGTTACTCACCCAAGTGCTCAGAGCACTAACTCCAGGGCCAATTTGCTGTGCTTGGTGACCGTCCACTAGCCCTGCAGAGATCCAGCTTGGCATGCCAGCCCACCTAATGGCTTTCTGTCCCACGGCCATTTGGATCCTTGCCTGCGAATGTCCATCTTCCAGTGGATTCTTATCCATGTGATGATCTGTGAGCTGGGATGAGCTCAGAGAGTTTTATTCCAAATGCGAGGAGAATCTGTACCAGAGACTCTAATGGGAAACCTTCAATCACAAAGCAAAGGAAATGTACCCACTCCCTTGACCTGGACCAGATCCTGGATTCAAAATTTGGTAGGAGCACCTACCATATTTTTAAGAGTTGGATGATTTAGAGTGACTATTGTTGCATCAGTCACAAACAGTGGTGGGAACTTTGGCTAAACCGGTAGCTATTTTTTTTGTTGCAAAGGTCCAGAACAGACTTCTGAAAGCGGCATCCACACAGAGAACCGGTTGTTCACATATTTTAATCCCACCACTGGTTGCAAAGAATAGCATCTACTTCAAGGGACAGCATAGCTACAGCTGGTCATTTTAAGATTCCTGAGGCCATTGGAAATTGTATTGGCCAACACAACCCATTCTGGCTTCAAGAGCTTGAACTGGACCACCAAATCCACTGGTTGTACAATATCCGCTTTGAGAAAAGCTGACCAGCCAGTAGAATAGAAAAGTAGAACACATCCATTGGGTAACAAGAATGTGGGTTCATATTTGCAGAAGTCTGGAGGACCATTGCCAGGAAGTCCTGAGCCCTCGGGGCAACCACAGTGTGAATCCAGCCCAAATAATGGATTGACAAAAATTGGCTTTGCTGCTTAGCATTGAGTCAAGGACCATTCCATTGCTACTATGAAGGCATGTGATGATGATGATGATGATGATGATGATGACGATGATGATGTTATCCATTCATCTCTACATCTTCCAATCTTGCACTACTAGTCTGAGATCCTCTGGACTCTGGCTGATGTCAACTTTGATGGTGTCCAACCACCATGTTCTTTGGCAGCCTGGTTTCCTTTTACCAGTAACTCTTCCCAAGCATATCAGACAATCAAATTTATATGACTACAACTTTTATGTCATGAAAATTGTCAAATGAAAAAGGCTTGAATTTTCATTCTCTATGTAGATCTGGTTTGAGAGATCTGCCCAAACAATGTGTGGCCCTATCAATGGAAGCCAAGTTAAGAAGTTTCTCCACTAGACCTGGCTTGGACAGGCAGACATGTCTACTTCTGTTTCCCAGTTGGAGAAGACAACCCGGCTTCCTGCTGACTTTCACTGGTCTTGCTCAATGGACTCTAGTGAGCTTTCCTGCTACAAGCCAGGAAGAGAATAATTTTCACCAGAGGCAAATGACCGCCTAGCCAAAGCACAGAGCTCAACACTTACTCAAAGCTGCCTGGAAGCTCAGCAAAGCTTTGCCCGAGGTGGACTAGAGGCTGAGGGAAAATAGTCCTGGCTATTGGCTGTTCTCCAGAACTTTGAGAATTTACACTTAAAATCATTAGTGCAGCTGGCAGTCAACTCCATTGCAGAATCCTGCTAATAAAAGCTACCAATCAATTGCATCGTTAATCAACTGCCGTTTATTTCAGCCATGTCCAGTGGGTTTATCCTGACCCATCTGGAAAGATGGCAGACATCTATCTTCTCAGCCATCACAACTGCTCTGCAAGAGAGAGCAGAATTGTCTCTGCAGATCCTGAGATTCCAGATTAGTGACTTGCCTCGAGAGTCCTTCTTTGGCAGAAGAAGCATCTGAGCATGAAATGTCTTCATTTGTTGTTCTACCTCCACTGAACCCATAAAATAAGCTGAAAATTCAATGCCCACTTCTCATTTTTTTAAAAAAAATCTAATCTGACATGATGAAAACTCTCCTTAGTTCTGTTAGATCTGTGGTAAAACAAGCTGCAAACTAGAGGACGCATTTTCAGCCCAAAAATCGAAAGAACACAATCCACTTTTGAGGAGGAGTTGCCTGTCCTCCTTTCTGCAGCCTGTTCAGTGACCTGCAACCCTGATGTAATTAGAGAACCACCAAATCATAGAGGTTGGGCCAACTTCTCCACACAACCCAAACTAGCAATTATGGCCAGAGGAACCGTCGCCAAGGTTCAAATGCTTTTGACTGAAATAAAAAGCAAACTCCGAACCCAACGGGCAGACCTTTCAATTACGATTCTATTTTTGAAGGGAGCATCTGGAAAGTTCTGAAGGATTTGGTGTGCAACCCCTGAGCGTGGTCAGACGTAGAGATGGAGACATCTCCTTGCATTGCTTAAAAAAAGCAACATTTGAGGCTGGGGGTAGGGTGGGGGGCTGTGAGCCTTGACATGTTGACAAAAGAGGAGAAGGGCAAAGAGACTTTTCAGCCCTATCTTCAAGGAAGCCCCACCCATCCAATTTGGATTTTAGGGAAAACCTCCTTAAACATTTTCCCTCCCAGTTCAGATATTTATGCCCTTATATGAAGAGCTGAGTTATCTAAATGGGGATGAGAGCAAGCTGTGGCAATTGAACACCCTACTATTTTTCACCAGTAATGAGATCTTTTCAATCTCTGGGTGCTTCTTCTGGATCCTTTATTTATTTCAGGTGCCATCTAAGTTATTTGTGACTATCTGACTTTCCAGAGGCAATTGCTCTGGCGAAGCAGGGAGTTGATGAGACATCAAAGAGCAAAGGGGCACCCTCATCTCGGAGAGGAATGACAGAGAGGGGGGAAAGGTCAAGTAGCTGCAGATGTCACCCTTCCAAAGCAGAAGAAAAGAGAACAGTTAGTAGAGATGCTTCTTTTCTTCTTCTTTTTTCCTGCTAGCTCAGCATTGGCAATGACCAACTGGAGTGGGTCACGTGGCCTCATCCTTCAGCCTGGCACCAGAGCTTACTTCCAACAGCCTCAATTTAAACCACAACATGGTGAAGGCTTTATTTGACCAATCTGCACCCCACCACCCTGAAATTAACTCCTAAATGGTGGAAAAATGATAGCACTGCTAAAAAAAAAAAAAGCCCTTTAGCGAAGAAATGTTTAAAAAGAGAGTGGAGGAAAAGGACAAACGCAAGCTAAAAGTAGCAACTGATTAACAGATGAAGAACCAGCTGCATCACTAAATTATTTCCACTGACCAAAAGGGCTTCCTAAACAGAAACCCTTTGCAGGCTGTTGGAGAGAAGAGTTGGCAGGGCTTCCTCAAGGAAGAGCTTCGAGGCTTTGGCACAACCACTGAGACAGGTCCCATCTGCATCTTTCCCTTAGATACTGCAGGGCATCATGACTGAGGGTGACACAAGAATGATGAGATAGGCTTGATCTTCTGAATACAACAAGCCCCATTGGCTCTATCTCATCCATCCTTCTCTAGACTTGCAGCTCCAGATGTGTTGGGGGTGGAGCTTCCAGATTTTCAAAGGCTACTTGGAAATTCTGGGAGTTGCAACTCCAACAAATCTGAAGGGTGTCAGATTTTCTTGGCCGACCATGGTGTTTCTTCAGTTAGAAAGGTGAGGGGATGTCTATGGAGATTCTCAATCATCCAAGGTCATGCTTTTCCCAAAGGTGCTTTTCCAAAAGGCAACCGGACTTTCTTGGTTTTTCCTTGAAAGCATGTCACTTATTATCCAAGAAGCTTCTTCAGTTCTCTGAAGTTCTTCTAACGAAGCTTCTTCGATGAGAAGCAAAAAAAATTCAAGGAAAAATCCAAGAAAGTCCAGTTGCCTTTTGGAAAAAGCACCTTTGGGTCTAAGGTGAAGGAACTAAACTTTGACCTTTCAACATCATTGGCATGTTCAACTGTTCATGTAGATGTACACCATCTACATCCTCTGCTCTGCTCCTCATGGCTGTTCCTTGGCTTTGAGACAGGATGGATGGATCGATCAGCTCATGAGAGAGCTGGACTCTTCAGCAGATGGCTTAACCAACCCATTCTGTGGGCTTGTACAAGCTGATCACACAGCAAAGTTTCCCTTTTCTCAATTTGGACCGTCACCTTAATGGGTGTTTGGCTGTATTTGGCTTGAGTGGCTTAGAAATACATTGAGCTAAGGATTATGTTTAGCCTTGCTGAGGTAAATGGCTCCATTTAAATGGAAATTGAGAGCTATATTATTAGTAACTGTTTCCAAAAGGCAAAATACAAAGGATTTCTGTCAGCTGTGGAGCTGAAGAACTTTGCAGAAGATTGTTGCCCACCAGCATCTTGGAGACTCACCTTCACCTGTAAGGTAGCTCTGGGGCAAAGCAGAAGCTTAGAAGATAGGGAGGCAAAAAAACTAGAAGGATGGCTGGGTGGTAAGTAGAAAGTTCAAAGCAAACAAATAAAAACCAGTTCATGAATATACACCACCTTCTTCAAATGGTTGTTCTTTGCCTCCTAAAGGCTGGCTGTGTCTCTGCCAAAAGCTGATCAAAGAAGGAGCAATCACTGGGGAATAAGACCTGAGATTTAAAGGCATAGGGATGGTCCTACCAAGGTGGAGCTTCCATAGTTCATTAAGTTGCTGTTGAGGAATCCATAGGCAGACTTTTTCAGGTCCTCAACCCCAGAATATATTCAGAGAAACATCTGGAAGTCTCTGAAATAGAATATGATCAGACAGCTACCACTAGAATTCCTGAACAAAATCACAAAACGGAGTCTCAGTTACTTTGACCATGTCATGGGGGGGAATTCACTGGAGAAAGCAATTATATCTGGAAGAGTTAGTGGTAAAAGGAAACCAGGCCACCAAAGATCAGGGTGCCTGGACACCCTCAAAGCTGATACCAGCCAGAGCATAGAACAACTCAAAGAAGCAGTGCAAGATTAGAAGATGTGGAAAGACCAGCCCAGAGAATCACCAAAAGTTGACTGAATGGATAACATCCTCCTCCTCATCAGAATTCCCAAAACTGAACTAGGAGCCCAGGAAAGTCACTCTGTTGGGCTCATCCTCACAAGTTTCAGATACTCCCTGGGGCAGCCCTTCATGGTCTGTTCTGGGGAAAGAAATACAGCCCATTCCTGTCACCTGTAGGGTGAAAATGCTTCAAACCAGGTTGAATTTCAGTTTTGTTAGCTGATCTGCCTTGAAGCCAATCCTGGCAAAAGGGTCACACAACTTGTTTTGTCAGGCACTTTCTCTGTCAGAGGCCTTGGCGGGAGAGAGACCCCCTCACCCCTCTTACCCCACAGCTGCCAAAAACCAGGGTTTGGCTGAGAAGGATTTGAAAGCAGGAAAATGTGGGAACTAGGAAGGGGTGTTAAGGAGAACACAAGGGAAACATCAGCATCTTTTTTTAGACCTGAGTAATAAGTCAAAGAATTGGATCACTTCAGTAATATTAAACAGCCCGGCTGCCTTATTGCAGCAGGAATTCGCTGTGCTGTGCGTGCTTGTGTGGTGCGTGTGTGTGTTTAATTTATTTCAGATTTGGAAGGATAAATATCTCATTAAGGGTGGGTACTTCAAAATTGTAGCAGAAAGCATGTGTTCACACTCAAAGTAAAGATAAATATTGGGAAGGAAGGAAGGAAGGAAGGAAGGAAGGAAGGAAGGAAGGAAGGAAGGAAGGAAGGAAGGAAGGAAGGAAGGAAGGAAGGAAGGGCGGGAGGGAGGGAGGGAGGGAGGGACGGAGGGAGACATTAATCTCTTAATGATGAAAGTGCTCAATTTTATACATTTATGAAAAGTGAATACATCCCTGGGAGAACAAGAAATCACAGCTGATGGGAAGAACAAAACATTGTCACAGAACCCAGGGGTGTCACTGTTGCTGGTAGAACCATCAGGCCAAAAAGAGGTGTAAGTAAATACCTCATGCACACATTCACACACCAGCAGGTCTTCAGCTGTAAATATGACAGCCATAAGCCTAAGGTGGCCAAATTGCAGGAACTAAGAGGAGATAAAAAGCCTCCAATCCATTTAATCTCAGGTATTCTAAAAGAGAGAGAAAGAAAACCCTGTTGCAGCTTAGCGCAAGAGGTTGATGGGCAGAAATGGAAGGCATATGACTTCTAAAGAGAGACAGGGCTAGGGGCAGCAGCGGGGGAGGGGGGATTGCAGCTTCAGCAGAGAGAATTCAAACAATTAGGAGGTAGCATCGCTGTTGGCACCAGCCCCGTTCGCCAAGCCACATTCATCAAAGGAAGTCAGCGTGCTGCTCTCCTCTGCCATTTTGGTCCCTGCGTTCTTCCAAAGCCAACACAGTCCTAGCCCCACATCAACAGAGGGATGGGTAGCGTCCAGGTCATGGGAAGGGATAGGACCACTCTGGGGCTGTACTAGCGAGGCCACACTTGGAATCCTGCACCAGTTCTATCAAAAAGATGCTGAGACCATAGAAAGTGTGTAGAGAACACAGGGAGCAACAGAGATGACACAAGGAAGCCAGTATAAATCGCTGGAGTTTTCTCACAATACTTTCTAAGTATTTTTAGTTTCGCAGCCACCAAGGGAGACATTTTTGAAGGCTAGATTAAACTATGTTCTCAATGTTTTGTGGCAACGTGATGGCATTGTCATCTGCAAGAATTTATTTCTCAAGGGGGAAGGGAGTCTTCAGAAGGACCACGAGGGCTAGCACGCTGTACTATTGGAAACACATGCCAGCCCCAGCCCTAAAATTATCTGGGGGACACGTGTGAGAAGGGTTAGCTCTTCGTGAACAGACACAATTCCTACATTCCAAGAACGACCTTCTTCCTTATTTGTAAGAGTTCTCCTCACAAATGTCCTCCAGATGTTCCTCAAGGCGAAGAGGACATAGCATGTAATTTCAGAAGTGGGTGGGGAGTGTCCCATTTGTCCTGGAGCTCTCCTCCACCCCAGCATGGAGGAGACTGTGGGCGTCCCTTCTCCTTTGTGGAGCCCACAATGAACTGGCCTGTAAGTTCTCTCTGCTTGAATTCTTTTCCTGGCAGACCCAGATCTGAAAACTCCATCTTAAGAGATGGCAGGATGAGTCACCCACGCGTCCCTAGGTTAAATATAAACCCTAATTGGTCCCAGATTGGATTTTTTGAGCAATTTCAGCAATCTGGGTGGAGGGATCCTGCCTCAAATAACTCACATGGCTGTTTTGCATTTTCTTTCCTGGCTCTGGCTGGCATTGGTTGAAGTTCTTTTGTGACCCACAGAGCTAAATTCAAAACCTTCCTTTGCAAATGATGCCTTAGCACCAAATTAAACCATAATTAGACCTTGTGCGCCTTTGCTGATTGCGTCTCTCGCTTGGCCTCCCTCCCTCGCCCAGTTGATTGTTCTCATACCTGATGAAAAGCAAAAATATCAAAACCACTCAGCTCTCTTTCCACCCTCACCCAATCCACCCACCCAGTTTCTTGGAAGGCAAGCATTATCTTCAAAATGCAATTCTTTACCTTTTTCTGACTGACAGATGCTTGGGAAGAATTATGTGTAGACGTGTCTCCAAGAAAGAAGAGTGTTTTGGAAAGCTGCAAACTCAGAAACACAGCATGGAAGTTTGTTATAGTTTTAAGAATAGGAGCTGTTTCCTCTCTGACCATCAAGGAGCCCACAAGAGAACATACTTTTTTCAGCAAAAACGGGGGGTTACTCTGAAAGCAAAATATTAGGATGTTCAACCTAGTTAATAACCAATGACCTGTTGAGAAAAATATTTGTTAGGTCACATCTGAATATAGAGTTACCCAGTTTCACTTTTTTTTTTAAATCAGCCCAGGAACCAAAGCTAAATTGCCCTTGAAAATTGTGCTTCTCTATATTTTCCAATGAAGCTCACCAAAGGAATAGCATACATTGTTTGGCCAAAATTGCATCAATGCCCAGAACTATATATATTAAGACATATTGTATTATGGAAGGGGCATTCCTTCTGTCAGTTTGGGGGTTAAGGGGAGGAATTCTCCTACCTAACAGATCTGCAAAACCTTCGTAGCATCAGAACGCTGTAGTAGATCTCGACCATTATGCCAAGGGCTAAGCTAGTCACAGCTAGACTGAGAACATTCATTAGGATGCAATTGCTAAAATAAGATGTTGTTCATTTGTCAGTATACACCTTACATACTGTTTGGTAACAAAACAAATACAATCTTATTAAGCTTGTCTGCTTGGATAAAACTTCCAAAGGACCTGGACAGCTTCTAGTCTGCAATGTAACACCTAAAAATATCCCAGCAGCTAATGTCTATAACAACTATTCAATGTTTTGGAAACCTCTAGGACAAGGGTGGGCAACTATGGCCCCTTTACGACTTGTGGACTTCAACTCCCAGAATTCCTGAGCCAGCCATGGAATTTGAAGTCTACAGGTCATAAAGGGGCCAGAGTTGCCCACCTCTGCTCTAGGAGATGATAGGCACCCCTGAAAGTCAACTTGTCTCAACCACAAAGCCATCCTAAACCAATGTCACATCATTTTGCCTGATCCTTGTAAACCTTAGACTTGCACCAAGCCCAAGATTCATTGTCCTGGGAAGCTCACAATTCTAATCCTTAAAATGAAAAATTAGATTTGGGAGTGTGGGTGCAATTCCCAGTGGCAGGACTTGGGCTGCACCCAGATTCTGCACCACAGGAATAAAACATGTAAATTGGACATGCCCATAGAAATGGGGCTAATTTGAATAACGAAATGGGTGCACAATAATCTTGGTACAAAACTGGGATGACTTTGGCACAAAATGCTGTGTGGTTTGAACAGAGAATAGAAGAGCTGGAGCTGAACAAAGAGAAGGAGGCTGCATTCTTTGATGCCCAGAAGATTGGGGCAGGGGTCTTGTCCTTATTTTATTTTGTTCCAGTATTTGAGGGGCTGCCACAAAGAAGCCAAAGGCAAGATAAGAAGCAATGGATGGAAACCAACCAAGGAGAGAAACAACCTACCATAGAATTAAGGAGAAATTTCCTGACAGTGAGAACAATTAATCAGTGGAACAACTTCCCTCCAGAAGTTGTGGATGCTTCAACACTGGAGGTTTTGAAGAAGAGACTGGATAGCTATTTGTCCAGAGTGGTATAAGGTCTCCTGATTGAGCAGGGAGTTGGACTAGAAGACCTCCAAGGTCCCTTCCAACTCTATTGTTCTGTTATTCCTCTGTTATTCTGTTATTCCGTAATAGGATGCAAAAACTCTCAGCATCTAAATGGAGGTAGCTGGAATGAAATTTCATGCCTATATACACCCTTGTGCTTTTTTAAAATGTTCTGAAATATTAGAAAAAAAGAAAGAAAGAAAGAAAGAAAGAAAGAAAGAAAGAAAGAAAGAAAGAAAAAAAGAAAGAAAGAAAGAAAGAAAGAAAGAAAGAAAGAAAGAAAGAAAGAAAGAAAGAAAGAAAGAAAGAAGGAAAGAAAGAAAGAGCAAATGGGATTTCTTTCTTTCCCTCTTTGGGAGCATGTTTCCTTTTCCCTGCAGTAATTTTGATTAAAGGACAAACAAATCTTCTGTCTAAGCCACTGAGCCATTTTTTTTTCTGGCTGGATGGCTGAAAAATATTGACCTAGCATGAGTCATCGATAATATGTTGAAAAACCTCCACAATCATTATTTTGAACGACAGAGAAAAACATCCTGTTGCTTTTTTCTGCGGGGGACAGCGCAGCCTTAACTCAAAAAACATCCACATTTCAACAAACAACTTTAGGAAGAATTGGCACCAAATCCTATTTCTCAGGATGAGGTTCTCTACCCAGGGTGCCTGGCCTCCAAAGCTTTGGGGTTCATAGATACCCCCAAAATAGCAGCAAATGTAATTTTTTTAACTGGATAAAAGGGTTAGGGTTAGGGTTAGGGTTAGGGTTAGGGTTAGGGTTAGGGTTAGGGTTAGGGTTAGGGTTAGGGTTAGGGTTAGGGTTAGGGTTAGGGTTAGGGTTACGGTTAGGTACCCACTCATGGGTACCCACTGCTACATTTTCATTTTAATGCTGTTTAATGATGGTTAATGTCTTGGCCCTGTGCAGCTGTAGGCTTGTGGCCCCCAGCAAGACCCTGAATGGATGAAGTAGCTTGAAAATCTAAATCAAATTGATTGTTTGAATGGAATTTTACTTGATTTGCACACACCCTTCCCTTGAATGGCCAAAGGCCGCACAATTCAAGAGTCCCTCATGACTTGCTCAACATTCACCAACCCCTGCATATTAACCAAGGTATAAGAGAAACAGATGAGTTTTCTTTCTCAACATTTCTTCTCTTGTCTTCTCTTTGAATGTGCAAAGTGTTGTTAACTCTTTGGTACGTGGCTCAGTTTCTCATAGACATATCATCTCCCACCAGGAGAAATGAAGTTGTCTGACCATCACTGACTTTCTTCCCAGGGGAAGCCCAGCTTGACTGGGAACAAAAGTGTTGGTTGGTTGGCATTGGGAGCACTAAAGTTGTGTAAGTCTGGTGAGTTAAGCAGCTGCATTTAAAACAGTGCTGTGGGCCAAGAAGAATCCAAGAAAAGACACTGTAGATGAAGCCTTATGAAATTGAAAGAAAACTCTCTGGATCTTTGGCCTCAAGGGATTCCATCTGTAGGGCAGGAATGTACAAGGGAGCTGGGACCTCATAAACAAGCAGGCCAGGCCAAGCCATTTATGCCTCTCCCATAGACCTAGGAAAGCTGGGCTGCAAGGAGGAAGATGAGTAACGGTGTCATAAGAATGGAGCTTGACCAATGTCTTGGCTTGGTGGTCAAATATCCCTAATCGTGAGCCTTCCATAATCTTGCACTTGGTCATTTTCTAGGGATCTTGAAACCATCAAAATCTATATGGCATCAGAAATGGGAGCTGTTTTGAGATTTTACTGGAGCATAAATCTCAGCAAAGCATTTATTTGCTTTCCTACCTCAGACTAACTTGGTCCATCTCAAGTTGTCAGGTGTGCTGAGCATTCTCTACACCAAGTCCAGTCAAGGTATTTCGCCACATGATGGCTATGAAATCCCATCTTCTCACCACCGAGATGAATAGCATGGTAACCAGCTAGTTGTTTTCTGCTCTTTGATGACACTCATAATCTCTGGCTGAGGTAGCTACTTCTGTTTTCTAAATGATAAGGATGGATTTGCAACTCAGGAACCTTTAACTCTCCTGCAAGAGTTGGGATAATCTAAGGAAAGAGAAAACCTGGCCCATTGCACAAGGCCCCACAAGCTTGCCTACCCTTCTGATAATTGCAAAGCACTCATAGTTGAATTGGAATGAAGACAAGTAGCAATGTTCAGATCCTTGAATACCCCAGAAGAGATGCTGGGACTTCTAACCTTTCATTCAAGTCCCCTTCCTATATTCAGCTGTGTTTTGTCCAGGATATACATTGTCACTACAAATGTGGAGGCCTATTCAAAACAGCGTCCATAAGCTGAACAGTTAATTGGTAACTTGTGGCTCACTTCATCACATTTTCCAAATAGTTCAAAGGTCAGCCCAGACTTAACTGAACCCTATTTAATTGTTTCCAGTAGAAAAAGAGTTCTGGATTTAGGATATTTAATTAAAAGCAGGGGGAAGGGGAATCCTAGCAAATTAATTAACATATAACTTTCAACAAAATCTCCCTGCAAACCTTCTTCAAGTTGGGTAGAAGAGAGGCAAAGCAGCATTAATTGTAGCAATTAATTAGGCATTAAACTGATAATGGGTACAGCTGTTAACAATTAAGACCTAATTACAGCAGGGGGTTTTAACCCTTGGAGGGAAGATTCTCATCGGGTGGAAGGGAGGTGGTGCCCGGTGGTGGCATCATCAGGGGTTTGTGTCTGCCTTCCAAGGAAACTTAGAGATAGCTTTTTCTCATCTTCCTTTCCCAAAGCCACATATTCTGGGATCAAGTAAGCCATAATATCAGTCACTATGAAGGTCTCAAAACCATGTCCTAATCGGATGTCCTTTAGATACTTGGAGCTCCATCATCCAGGCTTGTTACGATGGCTGCAAATTCTTGTAGTTTGATTCCCAACCCATCTGGAATTCACAAATATAGGAAAAGTCATCTGCAGCTAAATCCCACCCATATACATATACATATATAGCTTCAAGCCTGAATCAGCTACTCATACTAAAGCTAACAAACCAACAAATAAATAGCTACCATTTGGAAGCGGTCCCTGTCCTAATTGGCTAGTGGGATTTTAGCAAAAAGCAAAGATTTTCTCTCTTTTCCCTTTCAAGTTATTCCTACCGCATGGGTGCCCCCCAGAGTCCCCCCACTGTGTGTGCAGAGGCAGGTTTTGCTGTGGATGACAGTGGATGAATAAGATTTGTCAGTTTATTTGCACAGCTGTTGTATAATTGACAATAAGCTGGTTGCATGACAAGGGACAAGTACGTGTTCCTTATCAGTCAGGGCACAGATTTCCAAGGAACGGACAGACTCATTCTCCAGCATTTGCAGAATTGCTGATTTAATCCTCCTGAACCTTTGAGGAGGGAAAGAAATTTTTAAGCCTAAGAGATTTGACACTCAGGGTAGCTGTTGCAAATGGCTCGGTCCTTCCCCTTGTCCAAGCTGTGTGTCACGGATGGTCTCTTGCTCCTTCCTCCCATCACAGAGCACTTGTCCCCATAGGTCATCTCTCCATGGGGCAAGAATTGGGTCAAGTTCCAAGAAGAAATTTCTCCCTTCTTTCTTTTCCTGTCCTGGTCTTCCTCTTCCTTCTGCAGATTGCCATTGGATTGGTTTGGCTTTCATCTTCTACTTTCCACCATCTTGCTTTTCAGACTTGAGTAGACAGCCTGCAAATCAACTATGGAAGGTGTGGAACTATGGAAGACCACTGCCTTGCTAAAAAAGATCTACTTTTCCTTCCTTCCTTCCTTCCTTCCTTCCTTCCTTCCTTCCTTCCTTCCTTCCTTCCTTCCTTCCTTCCTTCCTTCCTTCTATATGGCCGCCCTCTTGACATGAGACTCCAAGTGTCCATACAACTGTTGGGAAATCGTTATTCGACAACTGAGCTAATGCCATTTCAGAAAGGAAGTTAGTGTTTCACTCTTAAAAAGGAGCAAAAGGGTCACGTAGACAGATAAGGAAGGGAAGGGAAGAAATTGTTAAGCCTCTAGCAACATAAATAAGATGTGGCAATTAGAAATCAGGCTGTTTCTTATTGGGAAGGTAAATCTTGGGTATTCCAGAATTAGGCCTGTGCCAACTGGTGGTTTATACCTGATTATAAACGAGTGTTGCACTCCTTGGGGGGGGGGGGTGGCTACATTCAGATACATTTTTTGAACTGCTGTACAATGAGCAAGGAAAGACCCAGAGGAATTAATTTCTTCTAGCAATATTAAAAGGAAAAAGTACCAACCAGGATTGAAAAGAGTGTTCCAACAAGCTAGGTTTAAGCATTCAGTGATCGGCCTTTCCTGTTCCACTGTCCTTCCATCAGAGTAATCATCCCCTTGGAAAATGAACAGATTTCTTTGATGTTCTCTTAAACAAGAGACCTGGACTTCTTTCCTGGGTCAAGATTTTTGCATTGTGGTCATCAAAGACACCTTCTTTCTCTCTGTTGGAGGTTAAAAATCCAGCCTTGGTCAAAGGCACCATTCTGCTGCTATGTGGCTTTAGATAAGCCTTCACCACCAACCAGAACTTCATCTACAATAGAAAAGCAATGTTGATGGTCCACCTTGTGATCCTGCCAGCGTGCTCGTGTTTGCTCTGTGAAGATCGTTCAGGAAGACCATCCCATAAACACCTCGTGCAAATTGATCTGAAGAAAGGGCGCAAAGTAATAAACTGAAATCAGTGATGCTGTCAATACTTTCCATGACTGATATGAAATTTGTGGCCTTCCTTGTTGATGAACTGGGCCAAACGGCATCTAATATGTTGATGTCCTCCTTTATTCACTCATTCATTTATTCATTCATTCATTTTCAGCACCGCTGCTTTGGCCACTGGAAACAAGCTCGATTAATTGCTTTAACACCTCCGTGCAATGAGGGCCAGTATATTTCTGGGCCTAGGCTGGTTGCTAAGCAACCTGGAGAGCTTTCATGGACTCTGGGGCCTGCATATTGAAGCTGCTGCCCATCATCCCTTGCCTATTAATTATTTAAGTTGTAGTAAAAAAGAGAAAAGAGAAAAATGGATTGGCCTTTTCCTTCCGTCCCTCTCTTTTCTGCTTTCCTTTTGACTCTTTTTTCCACCTATTCTGGTACCTGGTACCACTTCCCCCAGGGACGGTTTTCTCTGTCACTGTCCAATGGCATCACCAAAGGAGCTTGCTTAACGAAGCAGCCATGACAGCCGAGCCCAGTATTTAATGCAATAGCCCTGACCCCATTAGCACAATAGGACAGGACGTCTTCTGCTGGTCTTCACATAAACAAGCTGGCTTGTCTTCTCCAGCCAATTCCAAGAAGTTTCCCTGGCAAACGTTCTTACTAGTCTTCTCTAATTAGCAGGGAAGTCTCACTCAAGTCTCGAGACTTTTCCTTGAGGTTCCTCAGCCTAATTGAGGACCACTTCCTCTTGTAATGCTCATCTCAATATTCATCCCCTCAGCTTTGGTCAACTAGAATGTGCTGAAGAAGCGAGAAAGGACTATTTAAAAAATAAAGCCATTGTATTCCAGCCCAAATTTCCAGCACTGAAGCCTCCAGCAAATGAACAACATGCCCAATCGATATCCACCCTAAATGTAGTTGTTACCAGGTCATCTGAAGTAGAACACATCGGCAAAACCTGCTATAGACAGTATTGAACCCGTTGAAGCAAGCACCTGACTCAGAACTGGATTCACACAACATGCCTTCCCTAAGCCTGGATGATGATGATTTTGGGGCCTTCAAGTCGGGTCAAACTGCCTTGAGAAGAGCCTGCAGGGGTTTTGGGGGCAAAATGTCAGGTGGTTTGCCCTTGCTTCCTTCTTAGGACAGAGAAAGAGTGACTGACTCAAGTTCACCCAATTGGTTTCATGCTTATGGTAGAACTAGAACTCAGTTTCTCCCAGTTTCCAGCCTGGTGTTTCGACTATTATACCAAACCAAGTTCCAATGAAGAAGACATAATGTGTTCTCAGAGCCTAAAACAATGGAGCACATTACAGCATCTCAAAGCTATGCTTCACATCTAGAGACCTCCAATCTTCTCAAGCACCATTGTTCCATCCCACCCCAGGCTGGTTAGAGAGCTTCCTTCCTTCATTGTAAACCTGCAGAATGTGGACAGAATCCTAAAGTTTCAGTCTCGGCTTTTACACGAGACATAAAGCATTTGCGTCTGCATGACGCATGCCTAATGCACCATTACCCAACTGCCACTTGATATAATTTAGTACGGCATTTATTCCACTGACATAAGTTATTTCTCCCATGCAATCTGCAGAATGGAGCCGGGCAGACAGCCTTTGCACTCTGACAATTGGAGGATGGATGGTTATTACCCAAATGGTTATCAACCTAAATTGTATAACAAATACTACAACTGACTCTGTTTGGGCTGAGATGCCACAGATTTATTTTTCCCCAATTATTTAAGAAAGAGACTTTTGTAACCGGGAAGGGAAAAAACCGGGGCACCCATTAGCCGAGCATGTTGCAGTTCAGAAGGTCAAAAACAGAGACAATCTAATTTTAGGGCTTTACAGCCTTCAGATATTGGACAAAATTGAATTTGCCCAATGAACTGCAAAGATTCATAACGCTTTGCTTCAAGTTACCTTTTTAAATCCACCTGACAACTGATTGCTTAATCAAATAACTTAATGCACTCATGGTTTTTCAGCAGGCTTTTCCAATGTGCACTGCCAGTTTGGTTGACCATAGCATCCCTGGTCACCACAAAAGGCCAGCTACAGCTGGACTGGCAGCTAAGTGAGGCAATGAGAAGCTCTTCCTTTAGATTCCAGAATGTGTGGTCCTCTTCCGTGACCACCCACTCCGTTCCTTCTTTGCAAATTTTATGTTTCTCCCCGACAATCAAGCATTATGTGGATTTTCATGAACCCAGGGCAGTAAATTCTCAAATTTGCTTCCAGGAAAATCCTGGATGGAGTTGCTTTTAGTCCCAAAAGGACATCAGTGGTTCCATCTTCCAGCAACATTGGAAGACCTTGTCTTTTATTGTTTTCTTTCTAAAATGGGCATTTCCTTACATAAAACAGGATTTTGGAAACTTTGCTTGTAATCACCCTCAAAAGTGACATCCACACATAATGCATCTTTGTTGCCAGCCTGGGAAAAATATGTTTGAGGAAAGAAGGCAGAAGCAAGGGGCAGCTTCCTTTAGAAGGACGGTTCCTGGTCTTCTGGTGGGCAGTGAATTTACAGCCTTCCAAAAACCGAGGGTCCCATGGAGTCAGTACCAAAGGTCTGAAAAAGCTAAGAGAGAGAGAGAGAGAACAGGAGAGGCTGCAATTTCTGAAGACTAACAGCCGAATGTGCAACCATCAGAGCTAATCAGGTGATATCATAGGTGGCTTAGTCGCCCAAAAGCCCTGGGCTATTCTGATTATCCAGTGATTGACATGAACAAACCGATTCCCGAAACACTGCAGTTGGAGATAGTATGGACTTATGTGTTTAGACTTCTAATCTGCCACCGCCCCGCTGTCAGGCCATGAGCGACGATCAAAACGCTGAGTACACCAGCAATATACCACACAGCATCACCCTTGAAAGAAGGCCTGGATAAAAACGGGCCTTCCTGATGATGGCACCAACATTTGCCATAAAACCTGCACTCAGAAAACACAGTAGGAAGAGGAAAAAATAATGCCAAGAGCAGCCAACACTGATTTTAAGTACTGCAGGAGCCAAGATTTTTAACTCACCAGCCTTAATGATGTCTTATTTTATTACGAGCAGCTTCCTTTCCCCAATGAAATGACCGTGTTTTCCTTTGCCTTTGAGCTGAAGGGTTGCAAATGATGACATGGTTTTGATCATAGATCAAGGCAGCGTAAATAAGCCCAGTAATGATTCTGGTTCCCTTCCTCTTACACTTCAGCTTTGCAACTGCTCTGGATCCACATAAGAGAGCTATTCTGCATGACCACCCCTATCCACCCCCAGCACCTCTGAATAACCAATAAAAGAGAATATTTGTCGCTCAGGGATGAACTGTGGGGTCCTTGGTGCTCTCTGAGCTAAAAAAAATGAAACAAAAAGACCAAAAGATCTCCTCCTCAGCAATCAACACCTAGATACACAGAGATTAACACCAAGACTAATGCTGGATCAACAAACTAAGATGTAAACAAAACCCCAATCAAGGATCTACCAACTCAGACAAGCAATGAAACAGTAAACAGCAACCTAATCAAGGAACACCCCCCCCCAAAAAAAAAAACAGGCAACAGGCAATACTGACAGAACAAGCCACTAGTATATAAACAAACAACAAACTCCACTCCTTTCTAGCACTAATGTTGTTGCCTAGTTGGGTCATGGGACATCTGTAAGACAATAACCAAGCTCAGAGAGCATCAAGGACCCCACCTCTGAATTAAGCAGGATGACTGCATTGTTCTGAAGCTTCTCTACTCCTAGGCATAAAATGGCAGGCAAAACAGAAGAAGCTGGACAGACTTGGACAAAGCACCAGAATCACCATGGTTCTGGACTAGCATGAGACATGGTGGGCCCTGAATAAATGAAAGAAGGCTCCTGAGTCATTCATGTATCAAACAATGAGTTGTGGAGACATCTCTTGGGAGGGAGACAACAAAGTAAGATGGTGGTCTTAACTTGCATGCAATCAAAGCCTTCTTCTGGTTTACCTTCATCACATGTAAAAAGAGAAAAACAAACCTGGGCTTTGGTGAATAGTCACAGTGACTATCTTGGTTTTTTGGACTCTTCTGCAACCCCCTTCAGACCAAAGCATTGAATCCTTATAAATCTTGAATCATCAGGGTCATAAATCACTTTAAATCAGTCAAAAGTCCCTGGCAATTATTTGAAGCTGCTGCAGATCACCTAGACACCAGGTGCACTGTCCTCAGGTAAAGACAATTTTGCAATGTTCTCATCATTTTCCAGAAAGGTTTTAATAAAACCTGACCCCATATTTTATCCTGATGATTAGAAATGCATGTAGCTTCCAGGGGTTTGAAGCATGGCTATCCAAGGTTGCAAATTATCATCAGTTTGATCAATTAACACAGCCAGAGCAAGGAGTAAAGCAATGTGGTGCTGCCACCTGGTGGCAGGTGTGAAGTGGCAGCAGAATGCACTTAAGGAGCAGAATGGTGTGAGAGGTATACAGCTTTAACCAAGAAGTCTTGAGTTTGAATCCTACCAGGAGCAAAACTGGCTCTGCAAACACACAAATAGGACAGACAAAGTAAAAGTTGGGGAAGTGAAACATTTCAATAAGTCTAATAAATATTTGCATGGCATTATATCAAAATAAGAATACAATAAAAATTCAACCTCTATAATCTGTGGTTAAGATATTATATCCGTAAGCAAGTAATGCATTTATAAGCAAATGTGATCAATATTAATGCAGAATTTAACTATTCTCTTGGTCCATTCTTAAGATAAACCTTTAAAACTTTAAGCTTCAAAGAAGAATAAGATGTGTTTGTGTGTAATTAATTAATTTTAAATGAAATTAACCCAAATTGAATTTAACTTAATTCTAATTAGTGAGAACATGCTGAATGCAAATATGTGTAATTCAACAAATTATGCTTTAATTTTAATTTTAATTAACCATTTTAATTAAATCTAACCAATGCATCCCCTTAAATGAATGCAGTTCTAATTTGATTTGGTTTGTGAATTAAAATTATTATGATTTATTAAGGTGGTCTAATAGGAAACCCTGTCTGCACTAGGTAGTATAAGGCACAGTGACCACCTGGGAATCCGAAGAATATTAATTGGAATTGCAGCTCTCTGGGATTCTCTGTATTTCATTCCAGGAACTATGCATAACAGCAATATCCTATTTTCATTGCACCTTTAAGATCTATGATTTCATGGAAAAAAGAAAAATGAGATTAAGGTCGTTTCTCAAACAAGTAAATGCAATGTATATTAAATTACACCTGGATTAGAAGGCTGCTATTTTGTCCCTTCTTTAGGCTAGGTATATCCAATACCACTATTCTTCATAGGATTAAGCCCCCAACATCTTACTCTGTTTGTCATAACAAAATAACAGTGTTGAAAGGGTCCTTGGAGGTCTTCTAGTCCAACCCCTGCTCAAGCAGAAAACCCTATGCCATTTCAGACAAATGGTTGTCCAATCTCTTCTTAAAAACCTCCAGTGATGGACCACCCACAACTTCTGAAAGCAAGCCATTCCACTTATCAATTGTTCTGCCAGGAAATTTCTCCTTAGTTCCAGGTTGCTTCTCTCCTTGATTAGTTTCCATCCGTTGCTTCTTGTTCTGCCTTCAGGCACTTTGGAGAACAGGTTGGCCCTCTCATTCTTCTCTGTGGCAACCCCTTAGATATTGGAACACTGTTATTCTTCTCAACACTCTTCCCTGCCCTTGGTATACTTCTTGTATTGTAATCAGAACTGGACACCATATTCTAGGTATGGTCTGACCTAGATGGCAATATTTTTAAGAGAATGTTCATAACTCAGGGTAGAGCATAGCTTTTGTATCCATAGAGGCTCTTTTAAAGCCAATGAGGTGAGTTCACATCTCACCCCAAAAGAGTTTGGGGTAACTCATCAGGGCATGAGCAAAACACCAATAAAGGAGAATATTTGTAGCTCAGGGTTCAGATGAGGGGTCCTTGGTGCTCTCCGAGCTTGGTGGTTTCCTTGCAGACATTTCATTACCCAAACTAGGTGACATCCTGACTGTGTGGCTGATGATATTACTAGTTTGGTTAATGAAACATCTGTAAGGAAACCACCAAGCTCGGAGAGCACCAAGGACCCCTCATGAGCAAAACACAACTTGCTTAGCTTCACTCAACCACAATGATCTCCTGATGTTCTACAGCCTCTCACAAACATCCAATTAAAGTTAATAAGACCCTCCAAACCACACTAAAACCACTAAACCTCACCTGTAAAATCCATCTCTCCTAGCTCCTGTTGGTAGTCATCCAGACTGGCCGTTCCCATCAGATAGCTTTTCAATCTGTTCTTAAAATTAACAGTGATTTCCTCCATTCAGAAAAGCCTGTGGGCCTTTCTATTTAGACAGATTCTTCAGCTCTTTGGCCTCATTCAATGAAAGTTCCTGAGTTCTCCAGAGGGAAGCCATGAGAGTTAAACTCTTGATGGGCAAACACTAAACAATAATTATATGCAGGCTTCTCCTGCCCCAGAAGAGACTTCACAAAATCTCGGAAAAGTTATCCAACAAGCCATCTTGAAGAAAAGCTCCAGACTTCACCTGCTTTCTCCCAACTCTCTCTGCAGCCCCTGTGATTTGTGAGCTGGCTCCCTTCCCAGCACTAATTGTTTTTATAAATTTTCTTGTTCTGCTTCTGCTTGGTGGTGAGCCCTTCTGCAGCCGCCAAAATCTTTCTTCCACCACCGATGTTTTCTCTTTTGTCTGTGTGCACTGTGACTTTAGGTCCTTCCTTGCTGCTGCTTTGATGTTGTGTGTTTCCTGTGGCATTGCTCAGATAACACCTTTTTACTTTTAAGCACCAATTTTGTCTCATTTTCTCATTTTATATATTTTTATGTCCACGGATACAACAGCCTCATCTCGAGAGACCTTGTGGTCCCATAATTGCAGGCCTATCTTGAAGGCAGCTGGGATTCAGAATAACACAGTTGGAAGGAACTGGAGGTCTTCTAGTCCAACTCGCTGCTTTCATAAACTCTGTCTTCCTCTTGTTGAGTCATACCTGCTTCTTAGAAGTTCAGCCAAAGGTAGGCAGAGATTCACCTGCCTATCCCAGGCTTCTCTAACATAAGGCCAGTTCAGCCAACTGTAATAGCAGGTTATCTATCATCTTAGCGAATGGCTGCTTTGACAATTGGTTTATCTCAGTATAAAAAGGTGATAGTCCTCTGTCATCACGGAGTTCCAATGTTGCTTCCGTGGCCCACGTTCTTCTCTTGCAAAGATGGCCTTGAAGACACCCACCAGTCAGCATCTGACACTTTGCAACTGCCATGGGTTTCCTTCAGCTTGTCATCGGAAATTTTCAGAGGAAATTAAAGGGGGTTGGTGGCAAACACGCTTCTGTCTGCAAATTCCTGGAGATGAATTGTGTGCCAAAGGAGAGATTTGACAGGATATGAAACCATCTCCAGGCTGAGCGGCAATCAACAAATTAAAAGGCAGTCAACGATTGTGGCTTGGCAAAATGTCTCTGGCGTCAGTTGCCTTTTGCTCGAGAGACAGGGCCGGTCGGTGTCATACGAAGGAGGGCAAACAAACCAATTTAGGATCTTCATTAGGAGATCCCGTCCTACCACGTTTTCAGAAAAATATGCAGGTTTGCTTTGCAGATTACAAAAGAGAACAAAAAGATCTTATATTAGCAGCAGGGTGGCTGTTTCTCCTGCATCCAAACAGAATAACAGAATAACAGAGACGAAAGGGACCTTGGAGGTCTTCTAGTCCAACCCCCTGCTCAAGCAGGAGGCCCTATAACACTCTGAACAAATGGCTGTCCAGTTTCTTTCTAAAGACCTTAAAGATTTCTTAAGGGCCAGTTTCTTCTTAAAGACCTCCTTAAAGTGATGAAGCACCCACAACTTCTGGAGACGCATCGTTCTATTGCTTAATTGTTCTAACTATCACAAAATTTCTCAGTCACAAGGAGCAGTTATTAAATATCAGCTGCCGGAAAGCATCCGTGGAAGAAAACAGCCAGAAAACTGTCCACAACTGGATGTTTCCATGCACCAGACTGACCTTGCATGAGACCAAAAGCCAGACCAGATGACCCTCTAGATCTGTCCCAAGACGCTTTTACTCTTCTCTGTAGTTTCAGTCCCTGAGGTGAGGGCACCATCAGTGCCAGAAGCCTTTGATCACCACTCTGTCACTCCCTCACCTGGAGGTGAGATGGGTGGTCTATAAATTCTATAAATAAATAAATAAATAAACACAAATGTGTCACACAGGTTGCTCCAGACCCCCCACCCGCCCACTTTTTCCCCACCAGGCCTGGCTGTCTGAAGATGTTTGGACAACTTAGTGTTAGAAGATGCAACACCATGGAAGAGTTCAGTTGGCACAATGCTCATTTTGAACTACAGCAGGGTTTTTGTAGGAAGGAATTAATGTTTTGGAACATAATATTATTGGATTGATTTTAAATAGATGTTTCCCTGCGCTTTGCTAATGAAATGAAAGCTACTTAGGAGAGTCAGGAGAAAAAGATATAAACCCAGACTGATTATTGCTTTTGGAAGCATCTTCCTCAATTCTTCTATACCCACCCCCCACCCCCCATCCTTCATTGATACTGGAACATGAGTTCCAGTAAGCTTCAGTGAGCAGATGAATATCTGTTTATGCAGAAATAGAGAATGTGTGAATAGTTATTTGCAGGACAAATGTATTTTGGCAGGTATCTAATTTCATTCTGTTGATAAAACTCGTTTTATCAAGTGTTCAGGCCCATTCTGTGGTTGATGGTTCTTTCTCCCTTCGTTTTTTGACATGGAGGCTGTGTGAATTTTTGCGGGGGGAAAAACCCCATCAGCTCAAGTTCATTTATCAAACATTACAAAGTAATTTAATGTAATGTTTTTCCAGGTGTATATTTGTGTGTGTGTTTAACAGGTCATTATTGGAAATTATTTAGCTATCTTAAACAATGGGACGAAAAACAGAAATCTAATGAAAAGCAGAGACAATCATTATTAGCCACTGGGGTGTCCACAAGAAGTGGTCAACCAATTCAAGATGCAAAATTCAGAAAATAATCACTGTTCTTCTGAACTGACTTTGATTCTCCTAAGTGGCTTTGCCCCATTGTCAAATTTCAAACACGGTGACATCAACTCTTCAGTGTCTGGATGGGATTTTTCTCACCCCATAACCCAATCTGTCCTGTATTAAGATTATTTCAGGGTATATACTACAGTTTTTGCTGTTTCCGGCCTCAAGATAGAACATAGACTAATAGAGGAAGGGACCTTGGAGGTCTTCTAGTCCAGCCCCCTACTTGAGCAGGAGACCCTATACCAGTGGTGGCGAACCTATGGCACGGGTGCCAGACGCGGCACTCAGAGCCCTCTCTGTGGGCACGCGTGCCGTCGCCCCAGTCCTAGGCCTTCAGCTGGATTTTATAAAACCTTTTCGTTTTAGGCTTCCGCCGCCATGTGCAAAAAAAAAAAGGTTCAATCAATCAGTCAATTTCAACTTCTTGGGGGGAAAAAAAAGATCTTACAAAGTTGGAATTGATTGAACTTTTTAGTCCCATCCAGTCTGCTGTTACCACCATAGCCACGCCCACCCAATGGGCCACACCCACCCAATGGGTCACATCCACCCAATGGGCCACACCCACCCAGCACCCGACGATGCATAAGTGGGTTTTAGGTTGCAGTTTGGGCACTCGGTCTGTAAAAGGTTCGCCATCACTGCCCTATACCATTCCAGACAAGTGGCTGTCCAATCTCTTTTTGAAAGTGATGGAGCACCCACAACTTCTGAATGCAAGCCCTTCCCTTGGTTGATTGCTCTCACCGTTAGGAAATTTCTCAAATCAAGCCCATTCTGTGATGGTACTTTTCATCTTTTTTGGAGAGGGTGTGTGGGTTTTAGAAAAAAAATCAGTTCAAGTGCGTTTATCAAACATTATGAAGTAATTTAATATAATGTTTTTCCAAATGTAAAGGTATCCCACGTATTGATGTCAGGCTGATTGGTTTTTTTTCCCTTCCTTTCTTGAAGGTGGGGACCACATTCGCTCTTTTCCGGATCTCTGGTAATTCCCCGGGGCTCCAGGATCTTTGAAAGATACGGTGCGATGGTTCCGAGATGAAATCTGCCAGCTCCTTCAGAACTCTGGGATGGAGTCTGTCAGATCCCGGTGAAATCAGAATGCGGAAACTCTTTATTTTCCCTAGCAGAAGCCCTTCCCTCCGATATTCAAGAAGTGGGACGCTGAAATTTGGCAGCCTAATCAGAGAAAAAGAAGACCACGCTTCTTCAAGAAGCCACGATTATAGCCACGGCTGTCGAAAAACACGACAGAATTTCCAGGCTTTTTGGGTTTTTTTCCAAGAGTGTGGAACTGTCATACCAATCAGGAATATCAGTGATGCTCTAAGTATAATCTGTCTTGCAATGGTAAGCGTGAAAAGGGAACAGAAGATCAATAGCGCATTTATATTAAGCAATTTTCTATATAAATCAATAACACATTTATATTTAATAATCTTTTATATTGGGCAATTTTCTATCTATAATGGAACAATAAAATAGCATTGTATCAGACTTGGTGTTGGTCTAATATTTGGCTTACTTAATATCCTTCTTTATCGATCCCGAAAGCAGGCTGGACACCCTGTTTGGAGACTAGATCAGCCAACTAGAGGTTGGTGCTCTCTGTGGGCGCACGGCGGCTAATCCGCCTTTTACAACAGTGACAGTGGTCATTTAGTGACTGTTTCAAAGTTTCAACAGCACTGAAAAAAGTGATTTATGACCTTTTTTCCACACTTATGACCATGGCAGTATCCCCAGGGTCACATAATCAAAATTCAGATGTTGGCAACTAACTCACATTTATGACGGTCGCCATATCCCGGGGTCACATGATTTTCTGACAAGCGAAGTCCATGGGGAAGCCGGTTTCACCTAACAACTGTGTTACTCACTTAACAACTGTGGCAAGCAAGGTTGTAAAATGGGGCACAACCCACTTGGCAATTGTCTTACTTAGCAACAGAAATTTTGGGCTCAGTGGTGGTCATAAATTGAGGACTACTTGCAATAGAATGGTAGTCTTAAATTACAAGAAGAGAGAATCCGGCTGACATGTTAGGGAAAACCTCCTAACGATAGTCCGATAGAGAAATAGTTTCTGAAGGAGAGAGGGAGATGCCTTGGATGGATGCCTTGAGGCAGCTGTGATGTTTGATCGCATCAAAGACTCCTCCTATGTCTGGGTTTCACAAATTCCCTCTCTCCTCTTGGGTGAGGTTCTCATGTTGAAACCATCTTCATAGCCTTCAGCCTTCTCCTTCTTGGGAGAAGGCCTTGACGCAAGCAAATGATAGCCAACATCAGAATGAGCATGACTGTAACATTTGTAGGTCCTCTCTAATCATAGTTGGTCATTTGTTTTGCACTGTCCAGGGTCATCTTGGATGAGGTACATAAATTTGCATTAATGAATAAAGTAATGAATCAATAATCTCATAGAGGAATTTTATTGGCAGGTAGATCTGTGGAGCGCTGATCGCTGCCTTTTGTCTGACCAGGACTTAATGCATTTTAGTTGTCCTTGGCCATTCCAGTTGTGTTCCCTCCCCCCAATTTCTCAGAATAGACTGGGATGCTAGTTTCATTCCCATCCAGAAGGATATCTTCAGCACAGCCTCGTCACCTTCACGGCTGTTTTGTGTGGTCTCAGCATCTTTCCATCCTCTTGGCTTAATTTCCACCTTGTTAGCAAGTTTCTATTTGAGCCTTCATTGACACATTAAAATGGCAACCCATTAATGCAAACCATAATGAGAATCCATTAAGCATTCCATATCCCGCACTTTGGGATGACCATAAAAAGATCTTGGCCTTCTTCTTAATGACTCTTTGAAAAATGTTGCCCTCTCCACTCTGTTGTCTTTTCTCAAGGCTAGACAACCCCAGTTCCTCCAGTCCTACCTCATAAGGGTTTAGTTTTCAGGATCCTAATCTTCCTCACTGTCCTTCTTTACATCCAGTTCAGGCTTCAGAAAGCCTTACATGGCCTCATCTTCTCCTAGGGCAGAGCTCACTGGGCGTTCTAGAGCACTCTACTGTAGAAACAGCCAACCCTGAACCTTAGTGAGAATGAAAGGAATGGAGATTGCATCATAACATCAGTTCCTTGACATGAGAGGTCCTTGGTGCTCTCTGAGCCTGGTTGTTTTCTTGTAGATGTTTCATTACCCCAACTAGGTAACAAGAAAACAACCAGGCTCAGAGAGCACCAAGGACCCTACAGTCCTCCTCCTCCTCCAACCCCACTTCCTTCTAGCACTTATGATGTTACCTAGTTGGGTAATGAAATATACAACCAAGTTCAGAGAGCAACAAGGACCCCTCTTTTCAACCCTGAGCTATAAACATTTCCCTTTATTAGTTCCTTGGCAATCTGAACATCTGTGCACCAGGTTAATCAACATCCCTCAAAAAGCCATGAATCAGATTTGATCACACTAGGTCCTAAAAAAGCAAAGGGAGATGTATCTGGGTTATTTTCTTTCACTCCTTCTGATTCATGAAGCACTGACTTTCTTTTTCCTCTCCCAAAATATCTAAACCATGAAGTTCTTCTGTCCCAAAGCACCCCTCTTGGTCACTCTATTCCAGCCACAAATCATAATTTTCTTTATGGGGGCATAGTGAGGAGGACAACTTAACTTTCCCCGTGAGGTTTGTGCAGCAACAGATCCTCCTGGGACAAAAAGGACGGAGATCACAAAGGTCTCCAGAACATAAACAGCCCCACAAAGCTGTTTTTCTCCGTATTGGAGAAAAGTGGCACTTAGCCAGACAAACACAAACAACTTTTCACTCGCCTCTCTTCTAAAAGAAAATAACAAGTGAGTAGTGTGACTCTTGGAAAAAACTCAAGTTGTCATGGAATTGAATGCTTGCAGTACTTTTAAAAATTGTCTTTCATTGTTGAAAGTTTCCAACCGTGCTCAATTACTCAGCAGTGGATAAGCCCATTTGCCGGAGTTAAGGGTCATTCAGCTCAGCAAACCTTAGCTCTAATTGTTTCAGGTAGCTAATATCAAAGGTATCGTCTGGTTTTAGTCCAAAAATTGCGTTTCAGATGGCCCTCGACTTACAACCACAATGGGAACCAGAATTTCCTTTTCTAAGGAAGGCAGTTGTTAAGTGAGTTGTGCCCGAGTTTTTACAGTGAATCATGCGGTCAATAAGCCGTGTTTCACCTCCATTGTGGTTCCAAAATTTGTCTGAAATGGTATAGGATCTCCTACTTGAGCAGGGGTTGGACTAGAAGACCACCAAGGTCCCTTCCAGTTCTGTTATTCTGAAGACCATTTTCCTGCTATTTAACAGAATAACAGAGCTGGAAGGGACCTCGGAGGTCTTCTAGTCCAACCCCTGCTCAAGTAGGAGATCCTATACCATTTCAGACAAATGGCTGTCCAATCTCTTTTTAAAAACCTCCAGTGATGAAGAAGGAAGGAAGGAAGGAAGGAAGGAAGGAAGGAAGGAAGGAAGGAAGGAAGGAAGGGAGGGAGGGAGGGAGGGAGGGAGGGAGGGTAATATTGTAACAGAAAAACAGAGTTGGAAGGGACCTTGGAGGTCTTCTAGTCCAACCCCCTGCTCCAATCTCTTCTTAAAAGCCTCCAGTGTTGGAGCACATTCTGATGCTGGGAAAGGAAGAAGGGAAGAGAGAAAGAGGAGGACCATCAGCAAGGGGAACGGACTCAGTTAAAGTGTTGATGGAGTCACCATTGGAAGACCTGAAGGATCAGGTTGCAGACAGATCACCATGGAGAACATCTACTTTGTGGTCACTAGGAATCAATGACTTGATGGTACACGATCTATCAATCAATCAATCTGCCTGTCTGTAGGCATTGTGTGGAATATTTCTGTCCCTTTGTCTACTCCAGACTCTGCAACTATGGTTACAGTGGTTGGGGAAAAGGCCCTAATTGCAAAAATGCTGACATGATGGTCTCATTTTGCCATCCCAGTTTGCACAAGCCTCCTTCGGTAAACCTAAGAGCAGCATATCTTTGCAAGCTGTTTGCCTTCCTAGCAACTGCTCAGGTAACCAGAGTGACAGAGAGATTTGCAAATATCCAATCAAATGCATCCAACCCGAACTGAAAACTTGGAGTTTGTATTTCTTTTCTTTGGGTGAAGTGGGTTTTTGTTCCTCCGGGATGAGGATTAGCTCAGGAACAGGACACAGATGGGATTATTATTATTTTTGCACTCTGCTCTTAGTATGTGGAGAGACAGAGCATTGAGGGACAAGAAGCAACGGATGGAAACTAACCAAGAAGAGAAGCAACCCAGAACTAAGAGAAATTTCCTGACAGCGAGAACAATTAACCGGTGGAACTCCTTGCCTCCAGAAATTGTGGGTGCTCCAATATTGGAGGTTTTTAAGAAGAGTCTGGACAAACGTTTGTCTGAAATGGTACAGTATAGGGTTTGCTGCTTGAGGGCAGCTAGAAGACCTTCAAGATCCCTTCCAACTCTGTTATTCTGTCTCACTGACTCTCTGTGTTTCTGGTGTCTCAAGGTCTACAGAAGTGAGACAAGCTTAGGGCAGCGTCCTATGTTTTATGAAGGATGGGGAAAGAGAATGGTGAGTTTTAGAGATGTTCAGAGGGACATTTTTAATGGCCCAATCCAGAGATTTGATTTTATATCTTCTGGCTAAAATATTACACTCCTGGCGAAACAGATGTTGATTTGTTGTGGAATTGTTGAGACAGATATTGTAAGGACATGTTCACCAAAGGGCCCGATTCTTGCCAGAGATGGGTCATCAGTTTGGCTTCCTATCACCTCTTGGGAAAAATGTTTTCCACACATGCTCTCGGTTGGCCAAGTGATAGATAACTTGTGTGCTTTACGATGCTCTATAACAAACAATTCATTACCACAAAATGGACTTCCTGTCATTAGCCCAATCTCTCTGAGTTTAATGTTGCATCCTGCAGACCAGCAAATCCTTGCTTGATGACGGATGTTACAGATCACTTTTTATATTGATGGCGCATCCTGAAACGGAAGAGAAAATGAATATACTGTATAACGTCTTTAGGCATTTCCACTGACATACAATATTTACTCTTAGCAAATAAACCTGTTGGAAGAAGAAGAAGGTTAATGCCTCCATCTTAGTGATGGGAAGATCATGGTCCATGATGAACTTTGTCCTTTGAGAAGCCTCCTGTTCTTTTCTTCCTTTCTACCATTTATCCAATTGAGAATCCTGGGGCTGGATGGGACCCATATGGCTCCTGTGTCTATTGAACATCCCTGACAGGTAGCTGACAGCTCTGATCACCTACTTAAGAGGACTTTCCTCCCTCAGCTGCAAGATTTGAGACGAGTCCATCAAGAAGATGCTCAGATGGACAACTGGAAAGGAACTCATTTGGAAAAAAAGAACTTGGGATGTGAATCGCCTCTCTCTAGCAACCCTCTGGGCTTGCCTCCAGAGCCTGTGGCCGTTCAGGGAACTCACTGACCATTTCTTAGCCCCCACCTGGATGAATCTGACTACCTCAGAAGTGGAATGGGACAACTCTCCACAGCCAAATCTCCACAGCCAACTCACCATGGCCAACCTGCTCTGGGACAATTCATCATGGCCAACTCACCACAGGACAATTTAACAATTCAATTTAATTATTTAAAATAAATAAAAAAATATTTTATTTTTTCTTATTCACATGTCATTCTGTCCCTCCTTTTGCACCCGTTCTTTAAGTATTCTATTCCACCATTTCTTTGATATTAGTGTAACTCTTGTTCCACAGTGAGTTGGCCGTGGCGAGTTGTCCTCAACCCCTCGGAAGGCCATTGCTAGGAGAACCAATGGTCAGGCTAGATGGGCAGAGGGTGTGACCAGCCAGGCACGGCTTCCGTTCTCACAGGTGCTTACAATGGTGGCAGCATCCCCAGGGTCATGTGATCGTCTTTCGCAACCTTCCCAGCTGGCTTCCGACAAGTAAAGTCAATGGAGGAAGCTGGATTTGCTTAACGACCACACAATTCACTTAACAACTGCAGCGATTTGCTTAACAACTGTGGCAAAAAGGTCATAAAGTTTGGCACAACTCACTTCGCAACCGCTTTGCTTAGCAACAGAAATTCTCAGCCGAGTTGTGGTTGTGAGCCGAGGACCACCTGGCCTGTTGGCCTTCAGGAGGTACCCCTGGGTCTAGCTGAGCAGGAGATACTTTGCTGCCCAGGAAATCTCCCATATCAGTGCTTAGAG